>NC_081545.1:7000784-7013848 GCF_901000735.1 Corylus avellana | reverse complement strand
TTTGGCTAAATCATTTAGTGAGATTAACCGAAAATCATCCATACATACTTACCCATCAATTTTCCTTGACAATCAGTCAATATAACAGAGAAAAAGAAAGAAAACATGACAGGGGCCTTTTGAAATGAGCAGCACTCTGTTTTTTGAGTGAAGCATGGCCTGGGGGTGCATACGTGAGCTTACATGTTTTTCTTTTATTTTTCAAAATTTAAAAATTAAAACTACTTTCTATTCTATATTTAAATATATTGTGGAAAATACATTCCACATTAGTTTTTATTATTTTTTTATACCATTAAAATATTAATTTTTTTATAAAATACAAATTTTTTACATATTCTCACATTTTTTTTCACAAAATTTCAACATGATCTTGATGAAAATAAAAAGAAGAGGAGAAATGCTACACTTTAAGAGGAGGGAGGAAAGATACATATTAGAAGCTAAAGTGCTTCAATTCTAAATGTATTTGGCAGGAGTAATTTTAAAAATTATTCTTGTGTTATTTTTGTGTCCTTTTAAGAATGAACTGACTTTCGAAATCACAATTTAATCAAAATCTAATAGTGATCAATCATGAATCTCATGATCATTTTAAGAGTTATATTATTCTTGGAAGCACATAAAAGTAACTTATAGCATTAATCGTTGGGTAGTACTGTGGCTCTAATCCTGTATACTCAATTCACATCTTAGAGTTTCTTTTTAATTTTCTTTAAGTTTAGAAAACTAAATTATTTGATGCTTCCATATCCAAATATATTTCACTATCACTTTTCCCCTATTCCAATTAAAAATTTTTCTTTACAAAATATAAGTTTCCAAATTACTTCATTTTTTTTTTTTAACAAAATCTTAATAGTAATACAGTCTCCAATGAAAGGAAGGAGAGAAGAAATGGGAGAGGAGAGAGAAATATTATGTTACATATTCCAGCTGGTCTGTTTTGCTGTCATTCTTAATATTAGGTGTGCTAATTTCCTGTTGCCGTGTGGTGTTTGTTTTAGCCTTAGGTGTCATTAGAATACGAGCCCCTTCTGTGGCCCTTTCTTATCTTTGCATCTCAGCCCGTTGCCAGCCCATTTTAATACTTAAGGTTCATGCAGCCCATAACTCCAATTGGTGCACCAGCTTCGGCTTTAGGTTCCCAAAATAATGGGCTCTTTGTCTTAAGAATTAAGAAAAATCCTTAATTGTGACAATCTCAGCAGTGTAATCCTACAAAATTTTTCGTATAACTTCGCTTAAGTCGGTTGTGATCAATGGTTTTAGGAGTAGGCGTAAGGGGTTACTAATTAACCGCTAAACGGTTTATTATACATATTATATATAATAAATATAAGGGTTAAATGTTCCTTTACTCCCTAAGATTTTAATACTTTATTTTTTCTCTTGTAGGGTATCATTTTTATCACAAGAGTTACATATGGTTTTCATAAAGACCAAGATGGTGCCTCCTTTAAAATTCCATCCAAAACTTAACGGAACACCACGTCAGCGCACACCAATTAAATGTCGCCACATATCATATAATTAATTTTTTTAAAAAAAAATTACTTAAAAAATATAAAAAGATTTAAACATTATATTTTTTCTGAAAAAAAAAAAAGAAAAAGAAAAGAAAACATTTTTGGGTCCTTGGCCATTTGGGGGGTGGCTGGGACACCCCCAAGGGGCCCAATCAATCTCAGCATTTTCGTAGATTGCAAAATAATCATTTTAACATTTTTCAAAATATGAAAAGTTGAACATTTTAACCTTTTGTGAGGGGCTGAATTTCTGAAAAATAACAAAAACAGACAAGTCTGTGGGATTCTCAGATTTTTTTTTTTTTTTTTCTTTTTCTGTTCTTATTTTATAGAGAGCCTCGATATTATAAACAAATAATATATATATCTTTTAAACATGTTAACTGTTGAGGGCCTCGTAGCCATTGTGCAAAAGGCCTCTCTATATATATATATATATATATATATATATATATATATTGTTTTTTTAAAAGAATGTTGAAGGTTTCAAGAAAATAGAGCCTTGATATTATAAACAAATAATAATATTTTTCTTAAACCATGTTGAGGGCCTTTATGCAAATTTTTTTTTTTGGCCTTATTAAAAATTGTTTTTTAGACCTTAAAAATCTGGGTCTCTTGGCGCCGACTTAACTCGCCTAGCGGTTGGGCCGGCCCTGCCTACAATCTACTTAAAATAGTGTCAAATGTCTATAAACATTTAAAATGTACATTAAATTCAGTCTAAGTTAGTAAACTGCTATTAATGACATTAAGAATTTAATGTGCCTTTTTAAATATTTATAAACACTTGACACTATTTTAAATGAATTTGAGGATATTTATTCCAAACTGATTTGGAGGAAATTTCTGTCATTTTCAAAAAAAGATCTTTCTGAATATAAAAGTTATCTTTCCCAACATAATCCCAAAACACAATCCCACCTAGGCTCTTTGAAACTTAGCTGTATTTTTTTTATGAAATTTAAAATGTATTTTTAATACTTAAAAAGTTGTGCCAAATAGAAAGCTAAGTGAGTGCATGATTGCTAAAAATAATTTACCTTTTTACCGTAGACGTCGGGGCGCTAAAGCTAAAGAAAACCAATCAAAAGCAAATAGCAACGAAGAAATCAAGTGACGTTGTCCATACCATGCACCTTGTTCTCCATATATAAATTATTGAAATGGGATCTCACTTTACAAAGTTCTTCAGAGTATATTCGATCAGCTGAATGCCGATTAAGGCCGGTTCCTATTACAATATTAATGTTGAATCAACTTTGAACTTTGTCTACATTTACACGAAAATCTTCTGCTTGTTTCTTTCAGGAAAATCTTCATCAGCTGCAACTAATAAAATTAAGTACAGTACTTTTTCGAGTAATTCTAGAAATTTCTTTTGTATCTCTAAAAAAATATGGTGATTTTTAAAATTACGATTTGATCAAAATGATATGGTTGATAAAATCAAATTAGAATTTAATATATCTGATTTGAATTTATTAATTATAATAAATTTTAATATATTCACATAATATCAAATCTCACTTAACATGTTCTACGATTTGTTGTATAATGTTTTCCAGATCCGAAACACGGTTTTTTTTATTTTTATTTTTTTTTCAGAATACAAGGACACCTGCTCAGTCAATCTTACATAATTAGCCTTTTCCTCATACATAGCAGTTGATATAGATTTATGTGGAAAAAAAAAAAAAATTAAAAAAAAAGAATGTTTGGTATAAAAATGTGAAAAAATAGTATGGAAAAGTAAAAAAAGTAAAGCCAGCGGAAAGCAAAGCTGTTGGGACCATTGGAAAGAAGAAATGGACATGTTTTGATGTTTTGTTTTCGCTCCCCACTTTCCCTTTGTTTTTCCTCGGGCTAAGAGGACAAATCCGAAGACCTTGACTATAAGGAAAATATCTGGGTACGTAATACTATAATTTTTTATAAATTCAAATTTGATGATAGAAACTACATTTTATTTTGAGACTATCTCACTTCATATTAGTCTCAATTAATTTTAAGATCAATCAATTATTATATATTATTTGTAACTACCACATCAACAATATCGTGTTATAGTTGTGAAATAAAAATATAATATATAACATTATTCTTTATAAAACTAATCAAGTATCACGTAAACTGTCACGTCATAATCAATATTCTAATAATTGATAGGTTATAATAAAATTTGTAATGTGAAAGTTTGAGATCGCTCAAGAACCACAATCCAAGGGAAAGAGATAGAAAAGAAGTAGGATTATTCCATCCTGGAGATCGAAGGAGAACATCTTTGATTTATATAGAGAAACAATGTTCCAATCTCGAGTATTGTGCTGATTAATTAGAGTTTAATTAATAAGGATCAAAGAATCCTCCTCACTGGAAAATACTTTTTTCTCTAGAATATTAATATGGTAATTGAACCTTTCTTTCCACAGTTGAACTTTCTTCTCATCACCAATTTTTGACCGTCTTGGCCTACGTGTGCGGTTTTCAACAAATAGACGCTATTATAGTCACGTCCCAAGTATTTTATCTACTATTAATCATCTAATAAGATTACCTTACAATTTATTGGAACCCACGTAATCATCTCGATTATTCTTTCTCACAACGTGAACATGAAAAGTAAAGCCACCAAGACCATAATATAGATGGAATAGACAAATTGAGCCGCCAAGACGATAATAATAGATTGAATAGACAAATTGGAGTGCAAAATAAGGAAAATTGCTGATGAGCAAGCGAAGATGATGGAGGCACAAATTTTTTGTTTTTTTACTTGTCCACATAAGAGGGGGAGAGAGATTCGAACTAATGACCTTGATTTTATTAGGTGTGATCTGAGACGATTGAGTTATCTCTTGGGGACCACAAATTTGTTTTATTAAGGGCGAAACTAAAATAGTAAAATGTAATCACAAATTAACTTTTTTTTGTTATTTTTACTGTTTTTATTATAATATATAAGGTATAGTAAACAGAATTTAAAATAGAAAAGAACAAATAATAACAAATAACATACTTGAATAGTAAAAATCTATTGATGACAATTGGCAAAATTCTTAAGTATAAAGAAGAACTTATCAAAAAATTGTTAATATTAGGGATAACTTCTCTTTAGACCCCTAAATTATTATGCGATTTGACAAGTCCCCCCTAAACTTCAAAACTTCTCAATTTGGACTCCTGAACTTTTAATTGCAATCAATTTGAACCATTCCGCCAGATTTTAAACGTTAAAAGTGAGACAATGACGTTTATACCCTTGAATTTTTTATAAAATTTCAAATTTACCCTTAATTTCAAATTAAAAAATAAAGTTAAAAAAAATTGCTGTAACAAAAAAACAAAAAATCAAGGATATTTTAGTCTTTTTATGTATTGCCGTTAGAAGTTAACGGCTAAATCCGACGAAGGGGTTTCAATTGACAATGTTCCCCCAAACTTTCAATTGTGATAACATCTCCCATAAACCAACACATTTAAACCCTCCATACAATACTCGTTAAAGCACCACCCTCCATCAAACTTCACTCCAAAAACTCAATCCAACAAACCAAGTCTTAACACTTTCAACACAAAAAGGCTTAAGCTTTAACGCATGATAACCGAGACAAAGTTAAAGAAAACTTAATTATCCTTCTCCTAGAACAAAATTCCCCTTATTTAGGCGTATTTTAGGCTTGTGTTGCATGACTTAAAAGGAGTTCGATGGATCGAAACATTTTAGGTTGCATTAAATGCATTGATTCTCACCTATTAGCACACTTATTCCTCTATTCGATCAATCGGAGCACATTAAACCCACTTAGTGCGAGTTACGTGTAGATTCAATTTGATGAATTGGACCCAAGTTCGATTGATCGAAGCTAGTTCAGGGGCGAAACCACCTTATCCATCAAATGAATAACATTATGCCCAAAACACATCTCATATATGTAGTTTTTGCGATGAGGGGAATCTTCCAAGTTTCTTTGCACTCGTAGATTTGCTAAAAGAGAGTAGCATAAAGAATGAGCGAAACTTGTTTGAGACCAGATCTCAACAAAGTCTCAATTCAAGAGGGTCCATCCTTTTCTTTAAAAAAATTATAGAAGGTTATATATATATATAGTATACGAGGTTTTTTTTTAAGATATTATTATTTTTATATCCAGCTATGAAATGAAAAAAATCAAAGAGTGCAAGTCAACTCACAGAGATAGAAACTAATTTTCCTTGGTTTAAATGGAATTTGTTTTTTAATAATTTGATATTATAATTATTTTTAGAAAGTTTTTGTTTTTTCCTATTTGTAATTAAATTGTAATGTCTATGAGACTATGCCACTTTGACAATTTAATATTTTTTACGAAGAATTGTACACGGCGAGTCATGGGTTTAGTTTAATTTTTAATTGACTCAAGGTCCTCAATAAACAAAATTAAATTAAGGCAGGCATCGTTGTCATTCAATTAATTTATTGAAACCCAGCCACCTACTCATTTGTTATTATTAATTTCTCACAACGACTCGACGAGAACAAGTAAAGCAACTTAAACCATAAAAATAATATTGTAGATGGAATGGACAAATTGGAGACCAAAATAATGAAAATTTCTGATGAGGAAGCTTGTTGCTTAAAAAGCAAGAACATGGGGGCTGCATTTTTGTACCAGGCAATCGTGAGGGGTACTATAGAACCAGAACCAGTGTGCTTGAAATGATAGAAAATTTCAGTTAAATTAGTCACCTGCTTTGTTCATGATGGTAAGCCATAGAAGAAAAGCCAACTGTACTATATTGTCTGCAAGTTGGTTGTTGTCTTCCATCTTGTTCTCGTACATACTCTTGTTGTTTTCCTGTCGTGTGGATTATTGCTATGCCATGGCCAGAGATACTCTGAAGCAGGGCGAGTGGATTACTGACAATGGAACAACCCTTGTCTCTAGTGGAGAAACGTTTGAACTGGGATTCTTTACTCCTATCAGAAGCTCTAGCCACAAAAGGTTCGTTGGGATTTGGTACAAACAGGATCAACAAACAGTTGTGTGGGTTGCCAACAGAGACAGACCTGTACTCAACGGTTCCATTGGAACTTTTGGAATCGCAGAAGATGGCAACCTCAAGATATCGGATATTAATACTGGAAACGTTTATTGGAGTGTAGGTGATGAGAGTTTTGGGTCTACAAGACGATCTGTGAAGCTCATGGATTCTGGAAACCTGGTCTTAAGGGATGATCAGTTTGCGACGAGTCTGTGGAAGAGCTTCCAATATCCAACGGATACATTTCTTTCAGGTATGAAGATGGATCAAGAGCTGATGTTGACTTCATGGATAGGTGACGGTGACCCAGGAAATGGGAACTTCACGTTTAAGCAATATCAAGATGAAGAGGGCCACTACGTTATCTCAAAAAAGACGGGCGATTATTGGAGAAGTTGGATGTCAGGCAACTTCTTGAGCTCAGATGAAATGCCCTATGCCATAGCCAACTTGTTATCAAATTTCAGCAAGAGCGTGCCTCAGCAAAAAAGATCAGCACAATTGCAGCTGGATTTTAATTACACAGGGTTAGTGATGAATTATAGTTACACAAGATTAGTGATGAATTATAATGGGGAATTACAGTATCTGAACTGGGATGTTGGCATGGGAAATTGGGATTTGATATGGTGGAAGCCGAAAGACGAATGTAGCATTTACAATGTTTGTGGGAAATTCGGCAGCTGCAATATTAACAATAGGCCATTCGTATGCAAGTGTTTGCCAGGGTTCCAGCCTACTAACCAGACGCATTGGGATTCTAGAGATTTTTTGGATGGGTGCATCAGAAGTTCGACCTCATCTGACAACAACGACATGTTCTTGATCTTAAAGATGATGAAAGCGAGCAACCCAGACTCCGATTTCAAGGTAAAAAACGAGACAGAGTGCAGAAATGAGTGCCTTGGCAACAGCCAGTGCCAGGCTTATTCATATGAGGTAGCTCAAAACAGCAGCGTAAGAAGTGAGACTACTGCTGGGACCGACACCTGCTGGATTTGGAATTCGGATTTAAAAAATCTTCAAGAGGAGTATACAAATGGTGGTCGTGACCTCTCTGTCCGCGTGGCAAAATCTGTTATAGGTACTTCTTTTACACATTGATACTAATCTGGCTAATTTAATTAGTAAAGGTAAATTTTTGGAAAATACAAAAGAAGTGACAAACCACCTCTGCTGGTATGGATTTTTTTACTTTTTTTTTTTTTTTTTTTTTTTAATTTCACCTTTTTCATGCTTGACGATGACATTAAATAATTCTGTTTAAGTTTGTTTTGAGAAATTAACTTTTGCTGTACATGATCGCTTGTCACCCTTGGGCTGCTTGTTATAATTAGGATTCCAAATTGGATACCTTTGCAGAATCAACAGTTAGGAATTGTGACCCTTGTGGTACAAACCCGATCCCCTATCCACTGAGCACTGGACCAAATTGTGGTGACCCCATGTACTTCTATTTTTACTGCGACAATTCCACAGGCCAGGTTAGCTTCAAGACACCCAGTGGCACCTTTCGAGTTGTGAGTATTGATCCAAGTACACGAAAATTTGTCATCCAAGTAAAAAATGCAAGATATGATATAAATTCAAAAGAAATTCTGCAGCTCAATGAGTCATTGCCGTTTAATAAGACCAATGATTCTGGCAACTATAATTTTGAAGTTAAAGATGAAGAAAAGATTAGTTGGGAGCCCCCAAAAGAGCCAACTTGTACTTTATCCACAGGTTGCAAGGACTGGCCAAATTCAACTTGCAAAGTAGCAAGAGATGGACAGAGCAGATGCCTTTGCACTGAAAACTACCTATGGAATGGCTCAAATATAAATTGTACTAAAGGTCAGGATGCTATTTCATATGCCTCTTACATATTTAGATTGTTCGATTAGTGAAGAAAGAATCATACCACAAAGGAGGAGCTTGTCCTATATATATATATATGTCTTGTTTAAATCAATACTGATTTCTTCATTGCATTTCATGAGTGTTAGGAAGCTTTTGTTCTGTTCAATTGAGGATTGTGCAGCTTTCAAAAAGTTTTCTTTTTCTTTATGTATAATCACTTCTAATTGTACATTAGAAAATGGGAGGTTTTTGGAAGAACTTTCAAATCCTCTTTAGCAATATCATGCTTAACCTGCATGCACTAACAATAGACATTATAATTGCGTGGATGAATCTAAACAGTATATTTGTTGGAGCTTGTTCACTATCAAAAAAGAATAGTTGTTTTCAGATTCTAAATATTTATGTGAGAGTAGTCCTGTTTATTTCTTGTAGATGGTGATTTTCCTGATGAACTGAGCACATATCTTGCTTTCAAAAAGTGTTCTTTTACTTTATGCATCATCACCTCTAATTTTACGTAGAAATTGGGAGGTGTTTCCTAGAATTTTCAAAATCATCTTTAGCAATATCATGATAACCTTGCCCTAACAATAGATATTACAATTGCAAAAATGATCCTCAACAATATATCTTGAATTTTATTTATCATCATTTGATTTAGCCATCGGAGCTTGTTCACTTTCATAAACAGAACGGGTATCCTGTTTCTTTCTTGTAGAAGGTCATCTTCCTCCGTCGTTAGAAGAGCCTTCAAAAAGAAAGAAGGCCGGGTTGCCTCTGAGTGTTGTGGTATCTCTTATAAGCGTGTTTGGTCTCACATGTACCATTAGTACTTGTGTATTTGTATGGAGAAAAATGATGGCCAAGAAAGAAGGTAATTGCTTTTCATAATGCACGCCGTGCACGGTCTGAGGTTTTGTCCCTTTGAATTAAAATAATACTAATTATCCTTTCATGTCATTATATCTAGCTTGTAACTAATATATATGGTTATCTTCGAAACTCAGAAAACAGAAGAAGGGAGGAAAGAAATCGAGTACTTCGCCCATTAGACCATGAAAGACATCTCAAAGACTTGATGGGCTCGAGTGAGTTCAAAGAAGATGAAAAAGACATAGATGTACCATTTTTTGATTTGGAAAGCATTCTATTAGCTACAAATAGATTCTCTGATGCCAACAAGCTCGGACAAGGGGGATATGGGCCTGTATACAAGGTAATTTCATCAACATTAATTGTTGTAGTGGTCATGTAAACTAGTTTCTGGTTATTGGTAACATTGTGAGTATGGTGTCTTAGGGCATATTTCCAGGAGGTCAAGAAATTGCGGTAAAGAGACTCTCAAGTGTCTCAGGACAAGGCTTACAGGAATTTAAAAATGAGGTGGTGTTGATTGCAAAACTTCAACATAGAAATCTTGTTAGACTTCTGGGATATTGCATAAAAGGGGATGAAAAGATTTTACTCTATGAGTACATGCCCAACAAAAGCTTAGACTCGTTTATATTTGGTTGGTCTCTAAACTGAATTCCTAATATCTTGCGGTGCTTGATAGTCTATATATCTCTTGTTTGAGTAAAAGTTGATTTGCTACTGTTGCTAAAACTATAATTTGAATGGAAAATGGAATACTTGCAAGATCAAAAGCTAAGCATGTGTTTGGATTGGGAAATGCGCATCAACATCATTTCGGGAATAGCTCGTGGGCTTGTTTATCTTCACCACGACTCCAGATTGAGGATCATCCATAGAGATCTGAAAACTAGCAATATTCTTTTAGACGAGGAAATGAACCCCAAAATTTCTGACTTTGGCTTGGCAAGGATTGTTGGAGGCAAAGAAACCGGGGCAAATACAACCAGAGTAGTTGGAACTTAGTAAGCACAATTTTCAATCCCAAATATTATGTTTAAACAAAGAATATACAATAAGTGCATAACTTATCTACTAATAAATATTGGCATGCAGTGGCTATATGTCTCCGGAGTATGTAATAGATGGACTTTTCTCAGTTAAATCCGACGTTTTTAGTTTTGGTGTAGTTCTACTTGAGATTATAAGTGGAAAAAAGAATACAGGATTTTATCAATCAGAACTAGCCAGAAGCCTTATAGGTTATGTAAGTGTGTTTAATTTTTCGTAATCACTATTTTTTTTTTTTTTTGAGTCATTTTATATTTCATTCCAATTATGATTTTAAAATTGTCACAGGCGTGGAGATTGTGGGGAGAAAACAAGGTGTTGGATTTAGTGGACCCGGCTCTACATGAAGTTTGCAATGCAAATGAGTTTGTAAAGTGTGTAAATATTGGACTCTTATGCGTACAAGAAGACCCAAATGACCGTCCCACCATATCAAATGTTATTGCTATGCTTGACAATGAAGCTGCAACAATTCCAACTCCAAAACACCCTGCATTTGTTCCATGGAGAGGCCTTTCTAGCCAAGCTACTTCTTCCAGTAAACCAGACACATATACGGAATCAACTAGTAGTTTATGAGGAAGATGACAATGGATCATACCAATGCAAGTTCTTGTGAGTCTTTTATGTTCAAGCTTACTGTATAATTTTTTTTTTTTTTTTTAAGTAGAAGTTTATAGTAAAAATAAATCTGGAATCTATGAGAGGAGCTTGCACATCCATGGGATAAGATTTGTTTTCTAGTCAAGGAGACTGCACATCCATTTTTCAGTAATGTCAATGAAATTGACACCGAGAAAAACATTTCATCCGATTAGATTATATGTAGTGTTTGTCCGATATGGGTTATATATATTTATATAGACCCATTCTCTACAATATTCAGTGTGATTCAATATACAATCTTATTCTCAACATGGTATCAGAGCACATGTTCTGAATCACCGCTCTTAAATTTATTAATTTTATAGCATCCTCTCCAAATTTTTTTCGGCTGCGATTTTCAGCGAAATCTATCTCTCTATCTTTTTTGGTTCTCTCTCTTACTGTCATCATTTTGAGCTTATGACTACATTACTTGAAACCTCGGAAGACAACTGTTCCAAAGTCACCGAGTGCATCCTCATTGGAGATTCCATGCACGTGCCGCCCAAAGGTACTGTCATTCTGCCATGCGCCACCACCGTCATTCGATCAACTTGGTTGCCTGCCGTTCCACAAATTTGCCATTGGCCATCACAGATCCGTCAAGACCTCTGCCAATGCACCCCTATGTGCCAATAGTTCCTTTGCACGTGATATTCATGCTCCAACGATTTTGATTTTACTATTAAATTAAAACAATTTTTTGTAGTTTTGGAGGGGGGACATTGTTCTAATTGAAAGTTTTGGGAGGACATTATCAATTGGATAGTAGTTTAGGGGTGGAGCTTTGAATTTAATGAATTCCTCTATAACCTTTCTTTTTTTATTTTTCATTAGTATTATTTATAATTTTTGCTATTCTTTTTTAAGCATTTTCAAAAAAAAAATTAAAATTAAAATTAAATTATAATGTAGTCATTGAAAGAAGCACGACAGTTAAAAGATGAATAGTTAAATTGTAAGCCAAAAGAACCTTCTTAAGTCCACCCCCGGGCAGATCCGGGGTGGCTGCTGCCCTCTAATTTTTTACATTTTTAAAATGAGGGCGGCTTATATATATATTATAAATTTTTTTTGGGAAATTTTTTAATTTTTTAAAGATTAAGAACGTGTGAATAGTACAAAACGTCCCTAACTCTAAGTTTTTTTTGTAGTGGTCGATAGATCAGCGTTATCCCTAGAGAAAAAATAAAATAAAATTGTTAAGTAGTAGTAAACAAAAAAATAATGATATTACCTCCACGATAACAAAACAATTTAACATTTTCAATGGTTTTAAGATGACTATAATTGTTAAATAAGCCAAAACTTTTAAATGGTTTCATTGGTCATAATAGAATCATAATTTGTATACTATGGTAAATGGTAATCTCTTTCTCTGAGTTTCCAAGTTAGCTGAACAATTTTTTTTTTTAATTTTTTATAAATGTATCGAAAGAAACAAAAAAATTAGGTCATCAAAACCATTCTGTATTTCTAAGATTCTTTATTCTCAGGATAATTGTCCACCGTTCGATCTGTTGCTTATGTTAAAAATTGTTTTCGCAATGGATACGGCACACCTCATCAGCTCAAGTCAAGTTGCTACAAAGCAATGATTGAGCCACATAAACGTGATGGGAAGGTTAATGCTAAGGAGCACCACATTTTTTTCTTTCTAATATGTATTACAAATATGTCATGCAATATCACTATGTAGGGTGTCCTGATCAAGAAGTTAACAAAACATTTGAATAGTCGCTATTACTTATTGCACACCACATAAGTTGCCTTTGAATCCATCATTAACTTCATGCAATATCACTATGTAGGGTGTCTTGATAAGAAAGTTAACAAAACATTTGAATAGTCACTATTACTTATTGCACGCCATATAAGTTGCCTTTGAATCCATCATTAACTTCATGCAATATCACTATGTAGGGTGTCATGATCAGGAAGTTAACAAAACATTTGAATAGTCGCTATTACTTATTGCACACCACATAAGTTGCCTTTGAATCCATCATTAACTTAACCACCGATAAACACTTTTCGGTATTATTCTCCCGCCCGCCAAGAACTATTTTTGTTTTTTTTTTTGGAAAAAATGTAAAA
>NC_081545.1:6997904-7000684 GCF_901000735.1 Corylus avellana | reverse complement strand
TATATATATATAATAATAACCATTAATAATTATAATACCTAATTATAATTATCATTCTAATAACAACAAAATATCATCACCCCACCTTTGTTAGCTAACCGTCTGATCTAACCACCTTTCCTGGCATACATTAATATATAGCATGATTATGTTTAATTAGTGTACATTAATTAATTATATAATATACATGTGATATTAATTGGCATGCATGTGATATATATATACGTACGTATACATATATACCAAGTAATTTATACTAATTAATATGATAAACTTAATTTTCCTATCTAATCAAATTTAATTTTTTATGCCAATTAAAATTAATTGTTTTTTAATACATTTTTTTGACGTGCTGGTTAGACACGTCAAAAACTTGGACACGTCAAAAGTTTTTGACGTGTTAAATTAACACGTCAAAAGTTTTTGACGTGTTAAATTAACACGTCAAAAGTTTTTGACGTGTTAAAATACAACACGTCAAAAACATATAAAATTATATTTAATTATATTATATAATTTAAATTATAATAAATTATATTTATTTTAATTTTATTAAGATTATATATTAAATTATAGTTCTATTAAAATTATATTTACTCTATCATATAATTTCTATTAAAAATTATATTTATTCTATTATATAATTTTTTTTCTTCTTATATGTCCACATTATCCATACAACACAATTACAATTAATTAGAGAATAAATAAATTAATATTCTAGATATATAGATAATTAGATGTATCCACTCACCGACCACATATTTTGTGTTGGCCGAGTTCATGTGAGGTTTGCGGGTCTTATAAAATAAATGTATTCAGTATGTTTTATATATTTTTAAAAAATTAATATGGCTATCATATTAATATTACTAGACTGATACATATATGCATGATAATATCATGTTTAACTTAATATTAATGAAATGGTTGAATTAGATGCATGCATGTGATAATTATATTAATTGGTATACAATATATAGCTAGAATGATTACGCATGCATATATATCCAACAAACATATATATATATATATATATATATATACCAAGTAATTTATACTAATATGATAAACTTAATTTTCCTCACCAATCAAATTTAATTTTTTATGCCAATTAAATTTAATTATTTTTTAATACATATTTTTTATATCAATTATTACCTAATTATTTACAAATTAATGTTAATTTGTTTTTGACGTGTTGATTTGACACGTCAAAATTTTTTGACGTGTCAAAATGCGTAAAGACGCCACAATATTTTTTTTTTGACGTGCACCGCTTAGATATGTTCAAAGTTTTTTTGACGCCAGAACACTGAAAGCCATCGTTGCCACGCCAAAAAAATCAATTTTTTTGTGAAATACACTGACGCTAACACTTTTTTATTGATAAGCAGCGTGCGCCTCCTCGGCTTGTGCCAAGACCCATGTGACATTTTTTTTTTTTTTTTTTTCACATTCACACAAGGCTGAGGAGCGATTCAAATCCAAGAATCCTCTCTCGCTTTTACGGCGGTCCATACCGGACTGGAAATTATCCTCGTACATCTTATAGAAGTTATTCTCTCTCTCTCAATATATATAAGAAAAGGATAGACCCTCTTGAATTGAGGCTTTGTTGAGATCTGGTCTCAAACAAGTTTCGCTCAATCTTTATGCTACTCTCTTTTAGCAAATCTACAAGTGCAAAGAAACATGGAAGATTCCCCTCATTGCAAAAACTACATATATGAGATGTGTTTTGGGCATAATGTTATTCATTTGATGGAGAAGGTGGTTTCGCTCCTGGACTAGCTTCAATCAATTGAACTTGGGGTCCATTTCATCAAATTGAATCTTCACGTAACTCGCATTAAGCGGGTTTAATGTGCTTCGATCGATCAAATAGAGGAATAAGTGTGCAAATAGGTGAGATTCAATGCATTTAGTGCAACCTAAAACGTTTCGATCCATCAAACTCCTTTTAAGTCATGCAAGACAAGCCTAAAATACGCCTAAATAAGGGGAATTTTCTTTTAGGAGAAGGATAATTAAGTTTTTTTTTTAACTTTGTCTCGGTTATTATGCGTTAAAGCTTAAGCCTTTTTGTGTTGAAAGTGTTAAGACTTGGTTTGTTGGAGTGAAGTTTGATGGAGGGTGGTGCTTTACACGAGTATTGTATGGAGGGTTTAAATGTGTTGGTTATGTTGGTGTGAGATGTGTGTGTGATTTTTTGGACAATTATTATTATTATTATTATGGCGGAGACGTGTGAATGATTTTGTCCTGTTGTTTCTCCTATGTTATTGACATGCATGGCCTTCATCAAACCATATTTAATTTTAATTTTTCAGCCCATAATTGATAAATGTAAGTTTAAGTCTCATGTTATGTCATTATATCTAATTAATATAATCTGAAAACCTCATATTTTAAAAAATTTGAAAACATCAAATTCATCCCAAAATGAAAGGCAGTGTGCTCTACAATATTCCTCTGTTCTCTTTTGGGTAAAAAATAAATAAATAATTACGAAATCCAACGTGGAGGCCAATACAAGATTTGTTTTTTTATTTTTTATTGTTTGTTTTGATCTATTTTGTTTGTCTTTTTATTTTATATTCTCTTTCTTGGGGTCAACAACTGATCATGACACTATTTCTGCGTATAATTGTTTTTTGTAATATTTTAGAAATAGGAAACGCACGTGATGACTAGGCAGCTTCACGTGCGGGCATGTGCCAAAAACAGAAAAACTTGGGTGATTTCGTGGAATCTCTTCTATGTCATCGGCAATTGAT
>NC_081545.1:6991491-6997804 GCF_901000735.1 Corylus avellana | reverse complement strand
TATATATATATATATATATTTGTCTTTTTTAAATCATTTGTGAGAATCAAACCCCAAGCTAGCTCTTTCAGACTTCTCCATTGCATTTCATCAGTGTTAGGAATCTTTTGTCCTGTTCAACTGAGGATTGTGCAGCTTTCAAAAAGTTTTCTTTTTTCTTTATGTATAATCACTTCTAATTGTACATTAAAAAATGGGAGGTTTTTGGGAGAACTTTCAAATCCTCTTTAGCAATATGATCATGCTTACCCTGCGAGTACTAACACTAGACATTATAATTGCGAGGATGAATCTAAGCAGTATATTTGTTGGAGCTTGTTCACTATCAAAAAAGAATAGTTGTTTTCAGATTTTAAATATTTATGTGAGAGTAGTCTTATTTCTTTCTTGTAGACGGTGATTTTCCTCAGCTTCCAAAAGATTATTCAAAAAACAAGATGTCGTTCACTCTGATCATTATGATACCTCTAATAGTAGTTTTTGTGCTCACAAGTGGAATTGTTTGTATATATTTTTGGAGAAGAAAGATCGCCAAGAGAGAAGGTAACCGCTTTGCAAAATGCACCCTACCATGCACAATTTGTACTATTTTCATTTGAATCAAAATAAGGCCATTTATTAGCAGTCTCATGTAATTAATTATCATGAAAGTGTAAGTCATATAAATATGGTTGCCTTATTAACTCAGAAAACAGAAGAAGTGATGAAAGAAATCGAGTACTTCGCACATTAAACAGTGAAAGACATCTCAAAGACTTGATAGGCTCTGTTGAGTTTAGAGGAGAAGATGAGAAAGGCATAGATGTGCCATTTTTTGATTTCGAAAGCATTCTAGTAGCTACGGATAACTTCTCAGATGCAAACAAGCTTGGACAAGGGGGCTATGGGCCTGTTTACAAGGTCATTTCTGCAACATTAATTGGTGTTAATGTTCATGTAAACTAGTTTCTAGTTATTGGTAACCTTGTGAATATGGTGTCTCAGGGAATATTTTTAGGAGGTCAAGAAATAGCTGTAAAGAGGCTCTCGAGTGTCTCAAGACAAGGCTTACAAGAATTTAAAAATGAGGTGGTGTTGATTGCAAAACTTCAACACAGAAATCTTGTTAGACTTCGGGGATATTGCATAAAAGGAGACGAAAAGATTTTACTTTATGAGTACATGCCCAATAAAAGCTTAGACTCATTTATATTTGGTTGGTTTCTAAACTAAATTCCTAATTCCTTGTTGTGCTGATAGATTATAAGTATTTTGTTTGAGTAATGTTAATGTTACTAAAACTTGCAAGATCAAAGGCTAAGCACTAGTTTGGATTGGGAGATGCGCGTCAACATCATTTTGGGAATAGCTCGTGGGCTTCTTTATCTTCACCATGACTCTAGATTGAGGATCATCCATAGAGATTTGAAAACCAGCAACATTCTTTTAGACGAGGAGATGAACCCCAAGATATCTGACTTTGGCTTGGCAAGGATTGTGGGAGGCAAAGAAACTGGGGCAAACACAACGACAGTAGTTGGAACTTAGTAAGCACAATTTTCAATCCCCCAACTCTATTTACTCAAAGAATATACAAGTGCTTACCTTATCGACTAATGAATGTTGGCATGCAGTGGGTACATGTCTCCGGAGTATGCATTAGATGGACTTTTCTCAGTTAAATCCGACGTTTTTAGCTTTGGTGTAGTCCTACTTGAGATTATAAGTGGAAAAAAGAATACAGGATTTTACGAGTCAGAACTAGCCATGAGCCTTGTAGGCTATGTAAGTGTGTTTAATTTTTTTTGTAGTCATTAATTTCGTTTGGTTGTTTTACACTCTATAAAATTCTAATTTTAAAATTGTCACAGGCGTGGAGATTGTGGGTTGAAAACAAGGTGTTGGATTTAATGGACCCGACTCTACATGAAGTTTGCAATGTAGATCAATTTGTGAAATGCGTAAATATTGGACTCTTATGCGTACAAGAAGATTTAAATGACCGCCCAACCATGTCAAATGTTGTTACAATGCTTGACGGTGAAGGTGCAACATTTCCAACTCCAAAACAACCCGCATTTGTTCAACGAAGAGGCCTTCCTAGCAAACCTAGTTCTTCTAGTAAACCGGATACCACATATACAGAATCAACTAGTAGTACTTTAGAGATACATGATAATAATGCTTGATACCAATGCAAGTTATCTTGAATAGTGGCCCAAACATTTGATATCAATTCTGGCAGAGTAGCTAAGTTGCTCGTACATTCATTGGCTCTCATGTAGTATTTTGGACCATTGCGTTTTTCATTCCTTTGCTCAGAGTTACCATGGGAATCATACGTTTATTTGTTTGGGGCTGCCATTGACAGTAGTTCATAAAGGAAGTGTACCTCGCATAGGTAAAATTTTAGGGGAAATGCTAAGTGCTCTTTAGGTGCTTTCCTGATCTTAGGTAAATGTTATTTTCTAAAATTAAGTGAGAGAAATAAAGTTTACTGTTTTTTTTTTTTTAAGAAAATAATATTCACCTAAGACTAGGAGGACACCTAGCATTTCTTAAATTTTAGAAGTGTGCCTTGCATAAAGTAATCATACGTTTATTTGTTAGGGGCTCATTTGTTTCAATGTAAAATGATGATTTTTTTTTTTTTTTTTTTTGTAAAATGGTTTTTATTTTTTAAAAACGTAAATTGCTTTTCGAGTTTGAGCTTCTGATTCTCAAATCACCATACCACTATTAGAACAGCATTAGGCCTTCACTAGAACCTTGCCGGGGATCCATCGGGATCCCACCAGATCGATCTCACTGAGACAACATCGGGACCTACCAGGACCGTTGAGACTCCTCTGGGACCCGCAGAGCCTAAGTTAAAAATTGATTTTTATAGGTTAATATAATTAAATAAAATATAGGGTAAAATCCATTTAACCCTCTAAAACTACCACCCCAATGACAATCTATCCCCCCCCCAAAAAAAAAAAAAAAATTATCAATTACAACAATTTACCCCTTAAACTACGAAAACAATGATAATTGATGCAGATCAGATCCCGTTCGCACACCCCTTGGTACTACGCTCGATCTTGCGATCGAGCGCACGATCGAGCACCCACCTGTGCTTGATCCACCTGTAACTGCGCTCCAGCGCACACGGGAGGCTTTTGTTAATTTTCCGCATTTTATTATTTTCTAGCCGACTTTATGTTGTTGTTTTATTAGGGTTAGGATTTTAGGAGTCTTTATTTCATTATTTTATTAGGTTTAGGGTTTTGGGGATATTTATGTCATATTTTACTAGGTTTAGGGTTTTGGGCTATAAATATATGCTTATAGTCTCCATAGAAAATCAGTTTATATTGATTATTGATTTTGTTGAATAAGAAACCTTGTAGTTGAGCGTTCTTCTTTATTTTCCTTCAAAACCTAGAAATTATCTAACTTTTGTCAAGAAGATTTCTTAGATCATTGCTAGAATCAATATCTAAAAGTATTTATCCATTGCTTATTGATGTTCTTCGTTACAGCCCATTAAGTCACACTACATCAGTTGGTATCAGAGCTCAATTACTTTCCATGAATGGGGAGGAGCAATCGCTTTGTAGACATGAACGAGGTGCATGTGCACACGAAGACAGCATGTAAGGAGTAACCGGCAATTCGTTTGCGGCACATGAGTGGTGGGCCGAACGGTTGTCGTCGCCAACGAAGACCGCAATTCGTGGAGGTGGAAGGCAAATCTATCACTGAACATTAGCAACACACGGGGGATCGATTCAGAGCTATGAGGGATCAAATTGAAGACCTCACTACCCAATTATCCAACTTGTGTGGTCAACATGAGAATGGATCTAGAAACCCGTTTGCGGAGTGCCAAACGCACAGACGTCAACACCTTGCGCAAGATAATGCCAATTGGTGGGTGAGTAGATTCGAACTCAATATTCCGAAATTCGATGAGGATCTAGAACCCGACGAATTTCTGAATTGGGTGTTGCTTGTTGAAGATGTTTCTGAATTCAACGAGGTGCCCGATGGACAACGAGTCTCTTTGGTGGTACACACATTCCGAGGAAGAGTGGCACCAAATAAAGAAAACTAGGATGAGGCAAGGCAAATTGAAGATTAATAGTTGGGAAAAACTATTGAAATATAAGCGAGTCGCTTTCTTGCCCCATAGTTATACCATGGGCCAGAAATCACAAAATTGGAGACAAGGGTCTATGGCTGTGACAAAGAAAATATAAAATTCCTATAAAAAAAAGGTATTTAGGGAAACATAGAGTGAGGCGAAGAGTCCACGACAGGCCAATTGGACTCCTACTTGCCAACCACAAATCCATAAACCAAATCCATATTCTGTCGAGGAGGAAACAGAATCTGTGGATGAAGAGTTTCAGAAATTTGAATTCATTGATGAAAAGTTTAGACATGAAGATGTAGTAGATCCTTTGCAAGGATTTGTGGACTGGGATTCCCCACGAACCTATGATGACGATGTCAAAAGAGTCGATTGAAGGACCTTTGGCATCCGACCTAGAGGACGAGTATGAAGAGGATGAGTTTTCTCCCATGTTTGGCGGCCTCTACCTCGGAGATGATCAATTGGAAGAGGAAGAGCCCACGGGTAACATCGCCAATTATAAAGAGGTTGATGAAGACTTTTCAGGTGAAGTACCTAATTATAATGATGAAGGGGTTGATTATGATGATTTCCTTAGGATTGAAAGTATTTTAAATTCTCCTAATAATGATTGTGGTGAGTTCTATGCGGTTGAAGAGAATTATTTTTTCACAAGGGCAACTACGACTAATCCATTCTTGAATATCTTTATGGCACGTGGAAGGGAGAAGGAACGAACGAAGAATGACAAATCTGAAGTATTGCCAAATGATGTATGGGGCTTTCATAACAATTATCAAGGTATTTCGATGATAAGAAGCGTCACGTTTATTTTGGGGTGTTGTCTTGTCTTGATCTTGAAGAAGGGCGAGTGGAATGAGTTGACTGTGCATCCGAAGGACCGTGGAAAGAACCGGCTGAATTTGAGGACGAATTCTCTCCAACATGGGGAGCATGATGTAGATCAGATCCCGTTCGCACACCCCTTGGTACTGCGCTCGATCTTGTGATCGAGTGCCCACCTGCGCTTGATCGCACTTGTAACTGCGCTCGAGCTCACACAGGAGGCTTATGTTATTTTTCCGCATTTTATTATTTTCTGGCCGACTTTATGTTATTGTTTTATTAGAGTTAGAGTTTCAGGAGTCTTTATTTTGTTATTTTACTAGCTTTTGGGGTTATTTATGTCATATTTTATTAGGTCTAGGGTTTTGGGCTATAAATATATGCTTATAGCCTCCACAGAAAATCAGTTTATGTTGATTATTGATTTTGTTGAAAAAGAAACCTCAAAGTTGAGCCTTCTTCTTTCTTTACTTCAAAACCTAGAGAATATTTAGCTTTTGTCAAGAATATTTCTTAAATCATTGATAGAATCAAGATCTAAAAGTATTTATCCGCTACTTATTAATGTTCTTCACTGCACCCCCCATATTAGCAAAATGACGAAATTACCCCTATAGAATTTTTAATAAAACAAAAATACTCTTAGAATTTTGAAAAAATAAATAGATTTTAGTACTTTTGTTTTTATTTTAGTGAGGGTAATTTCGTCAATTTGTTAAAATTAGGAGTATATTGTCATTGTTTTGGTAGTTTAGTAGGTAAATTGTCGCAATTGATAGTTTGATGAGTAGATTGTCATTGGCGTGGTAGTTTGAGGGAGTTAAATGAACTTTACCCTAAAATATAGTATAAAAAAAATATTTTTAATTTTTGTGCACAAAAATTATTTTTCCGAAAAAGTTATTGTAAAAAGTGTTTGGAATTTAACATTTTTTTTTTCAAATCACTAGCCTTTAAATTTAATTAAATCACCTCTTCAGGTATGGGCCATTATTGTAAACCTCAATCCGTACACCAAGTTTTTTTAACAGGACTACGCAAGAGTGACACGTAGGCTGATATCCATGTGATATGCAAGAAGTTATACAAAGTAGGACCCTACAAAGTATACATATATATTAACGTTGAGTAAGCGCCATGTAACTTTGCCGTATCATTTCTAAAAGGTCACTTCATATGCTAATGCTCTGCAACTTTATCAAATAGCTGTTTCAAGCCAAAAGCAACAAAACAAGCTTTAGAAACATATAATCTTCAACATTTTATATTCTGGTAGATTGGACAAGCTGCATGCTTCTAGATATGGTGTCTACATAAAAGCTTCACGTGGTATTCTGGCAAACATTAATATTTGCTATGGCAATC
>NC_081545.1:6984796-6991395 GCF_901000735.1 Corylus avellana | reverse complement strand
GGAGTCAATAGGCGCGCAACGATTAACTTCAACCCATGTAGCAAGTGCACCCAATAGGTAAAGAAAGGATTCTATCTGATTTGTCAAAAGTTGTCCAGCTCATGCCAAATTTTTGTTGGACATGTTTCACTAATAATAGGAGTTAAAGCCAAATTTAATAATTTATGGTACTTCAAAGCCAAAAGCAACAACAACTAGGAAAGATTGGACCGTGTTATTAAATCTGTTCTCGAGCAAAGCGCTAGAGCACGAAATGGCAAAGGAGTCTGGACTATAGTACTTCACAGCCACAAATGCATTCTAAAAGAATCTTTTCTTTTATTTTTTACCGTTAAAACATTATGGGTACTAACTCTTTTACTGAAATATGCTAATTAAACTGATGTATATCTTATTTATCGAAAAAAAAAAACAAAACAATTAATTAAGAAAAATATATGAGCTACACATTAGTTTAATAAGATTATGTTAATAAAAGAGTTAAGACCCTTAATATTTCTCTTTTCATCAAGGCTATGTGAAAAGAATTTCTATCGTAATAGAAAAGGCTCACCTAAAAAATCTTCTTACTTAAGAGAGCTCTTTTCACGATTTATATTATTTTTTAGAGGTAACTTTACTTTAAACCTTTGAATTATCATCCGATTTGATAAGTCATCTAAATTTCAAAATTTTTTAATTTGAACCTTTGAACTTTAGATTGCAATCAATTTGAACCCCTCAGTCAGATTTTAAACGTTAAAAGTGAGATAATAATGTTTATACTCCTGACTTTTTTATAAAATTTCAAATTTACCCTTAATTCCAAATTTAAAAAAAAAAATTAAAAAAAAAAAGTAAAAAGAAATGAAAATCATGGATATTTTTGTATTTTTAGGTATTACCGTTAGAAGTTAACGGTTAAATTTGATGAAGTGGTTCAAATTGACTGCAATTGAAAGTTCAAGGGTTCAAATTGAAAAGTTTTAAAGTTTAAGGAACCTTGTGAAATCGCGTGATAATTCAGAAATCTAAAGTAAAATTATCCCTATTTTTTATTAGGCGAGAGGTACTCTCTAGCCAGAATAAAAGGGTTAACTTAGAGATTTTCTTGCGCGGATAGGAGAGCCTCTCTCCCACAGCCCATATTATTTTTTTTTTGCTTCTTTTTCCTTGAATAAAAAATAACAGGAGATTGGAATTCGTCCTAAAAAGACATGCCTTGGTTGTTGTCTAGGGCATGCAAGCTCCCTAACACAAGTCACAAGTTATATATATTTTCGTGCCCTGCTTGGGATGCTTATAGGAACATGGCGGCCATAAAACTATGAAGCTAACAATTCTTAGCTTTATATATATATATATATATATATATATATATATATTAAATCAAAAGTAAAAAATATTTTTCAAAACTATTATAAAAAGAGAGCCCCTACTATCAGGTCCATCCTGAAAACACCCATTTTACAGCCTACAATTACTATGTGACACATCATTAATTTAAGAAAAATGCAAAAAATAAAAATGAGAACAATCGCACCAAATCAGAGAAAAAAAAAAATCATAGCCAGCAAGACTCAGGCCAGACCCACCAAATCCAAGCTGTGGGTCCGGTCAGACCTCTGCGGATTCGGCAAGACCCACGCGTGGGTCTTACCGTTTCTAATGCCTCAAAATCCGTTTTTGATGCCACAAAACCCATTTCTAAAACCCCAAAACCCATTTTTAATACCTCAAAACTTGTTTTTGGATTCAAAACTAAAACTTAGAGGTGGAAGGTTAACCCTTTAGGAATTTTATTACCCTAAAATCTAGTGTATTTTGGTATAACTTATTTTTATACACTTTTTTTGTTTTTGCTTATGTGTCGATTATTAATTGGAAGCTATAAAAGATGTGTTATCAGGATGGTCCTAATAAAAGGTTTTCTCTTATAAAAAACATTTACGATTATTTTGCTTTCTCTTTGCTACAGTACTTCCCATAGAGTTCATTGATGTATCTCTCTTGACTAATAATCTATGGAGTATTGTAGTCTTTTTAGTTACAAGATCGAAAAGACATGGACATCGACTTTGGTCCTCATAGGTCTTTCTCGAGTAATGGTATAAGTCTTCTTAGAGTCTTTCTAAAGTCATCTAAAATGTGATGTGACTTTTAAAATCACTATTAATTTGAGATGTGATTTATTGACTTTTGATTTATTGGCGATTTTAAAAGCTACATCACATTTTGGATGACTCTAGAAAGACTTATAGCATTACTCGTCTTTCTCATCATAATGATCATATTATTAAGAGACATGCTATAGTGCAATAAAAATATTATTTTTGGCCCATAAAAATCCTAGGTGGCAAGAGGTCATAGGCTTATCAGTGGGTAGGGTCTTAACAACTATAGATGGAGCCTATAATCTCTAGCCACCTAACACTTTTATGGGCCAAAAAATAATTATTTTATTACATTATAGCATTTATTGTTATTAAAATAAGTTAGGCACAAAAAAGTGGTAGATGATGCTTTGTAACAAGAAACCCACATAATCACATCTTAAATTCTTTCCCTCAAAAAGGAGAAAGAAAAATATCAAAATATATATTAACATAAAATATATATTACAATCTTGACCTCGCTGGCGGCTTTGCTTTTTCAATAATTCGACGTAGTCTGAGACTTGGTATCACATGTTTTACTATAATTTTTAATAAACTCGGTGGTAGTTTATATATATATATATATTAACATTATGGGATAATTGTGAGATAAAATATAATTTCTAACATTACTCTTACATAAAATGTATCTACCACCGAGTTTATTAAAAATTATAGTAAAACATGTGATACATATATATATAAGGGTTGATTGAAACCGTCACATCAATAATATTATGAAATAGTTGTAAAATAAAAATGTAATAATAGTATAACTCTACGAAAATGATCGAGTATCGCATAAACTGCTAGTGACAAATGACAATCTATATTTTAAGAGAAATACTATGGGTATTAAGGGTCCGTTTGAGATTGTGGTTTCAATAAGTGCAATTTTAAAAAATATGTTTTTAAAAATTGAGCTTTTGAAATCGTTACTTTTTAAAATCGCAAAGGCGTTTGATAAAACATGCTAAAAAGTATTTTTTATCAAATATTTGTTATACGAAATCGTGATTTTAGTTTAAGTTCGCGCTTTTTCAAATAAGCACCTTCTAACTAGATTTTAAAAATTGCAGATTTTTTTCTTATTTTAAATTAAGTGCTTTTTAAATCACATTGTCAAACACCTTACGTTTTGCAATATCTTTTAAAAACGCAGATTATTCTTATGAAATCGTAATCCCAAACACACCCTAACTCTTTTACTAAACTAATGTGTAACTCATTCATTGGTACTTGTTACATTTCTCTTAATTAATTGTTTTGTTTTTCTCTAATGAATGGGCTACACATAAGTTTAGTAAAAGACCTAGTAACCCTAATATTTCTCATATTTTAATAGCTGAAGTTGGTAAGTGACATGTGGACTGTCACGTTAGTTTGTAGGAAAACCGAAAATGCTTTGGGAGTTGAAAAATAATTTTGATGATACAAAATATTCTAGTCGATACTAAACCATATTGATCCAAATATAATAATAAAATAAATAGAATACAATAGAATAATTAAAGTAAGAAAATATATAATAATGCTATAAAATCATGTAAGAGCATTGTCCTTAAAAAGTTGATTTGTGCCTTCTGAAGTGTGTGACTCAATACGATCGAATCCGTTGACACACGATCTCCTAGGATTAGACTATAACATCTATTTTTGTTAAGAATGTACTTCCAACACCAAAGGCTAATAGTAATAGAACCCTTTGATAATTTCGCTAAATGAAACAGGGAAGTGCTAGGTTAAAAAAAAAACAACAATTGTTTTTCTTTCTTTCTCAAAGAGTATAGGAAACTAACTTTTGCATAAAGGTGGCTTTTTTTTTTTTTTTTTTTTTTTAAATAGAAAGGAACTTCATTGATTAATCTGAATGCTGGTCTGCCATTACAAAGGATTGAATACATGAAGGGTAGTCTGCCTCCCACAAATTCTCTCCCTGCAAGGACAATGCTAATCTGGCTAGTCTGTGTGCAACTCCATTAACATTACGAGATATGTGCTCCACCCTCCAATCTAAGAACTTGTGCAATCTCTGCTTGGCATCGGCAATTAACGGTCCGTAAGTACCCCGCCATTCCTCCGTGCTGCGCAATTGGTGGACCACTTCTGCTGCATCTCCTTCCAGAATTATCTTACGCCAGTCCTTCCTTTCGCAGAGCTCCACCGCCTTCCACATCGCCAGAGCTTCTGCAGACGCCACTTCACATAGGTATGGTCGCTTACCACAAAAAGTGGCGAAAACCTGACCTTCATGGTTCCGGGCTATCAAGCCCATCCCCATACAGCCCTCTCTGGAGTTGGTAGACGCATCCTAGTTTAATTTTACGTAGCCTTCCGGGGGTTTCTTCCAATGCGTGACCAACTGGTCTGGGATAGTGGTATTAGTGCCTTTCTCGTGTGTCTGCTCCATCTTCTCGAAGGCATGTAGCTGATCTCTCGCCCTCTGTATAACTGCTGCAGGTGAATGCATTACTCCCTCAAAAACCACTGAATTCCGCCTATACCACAGCTGACGAGCAACTGCCACAAAAGGCTGGACCTCCTTCTCCTCCAGCTTCCCCAGCAGAAGCTCAAAAAGATGGAGAAAATCGGCTTCATCGCTGTTGTTTTTCTCGAAGGACCTGCTGCATTCCAGCCAGACATCTTGAGCTGAGGGACATCCCCACAAAATATGACCCGGCGTTTCTTCTTCTCTCTCACACAGCGGGCATAAAGGGTCACCTGTAATACGGCGACGGTAAAGGTTTCCTTTTGTAGGTAATACATTTTGGCATGCTTTCCAAATAAAAAGCTGCTCAACCCTGGGACTCTTCATTGCCCATATTTTCCTCCACACATCCCCATAGCCCTCCTCCGATGAACATGAGCCCTTCCCCTCTTCTGCTAAAGATTTAGCAAGATGATAAGCACTACTTACTGTAAATAAGCCATGCTTCGTTCCTGCCCAGATCATTTCATCTTGCTGTCCCCCAGGGCATATCACCATACTACATATCACCTTCACTTCCACCTTCAAAAAGATTTCCTCTATGAGAGGAATATTCCACCAACAAGTGTTTTCATCCATTAAATCTTTGACTCTAGCGTCCTGGCCGAGGATACTAAAGGTGGCTTTTGATTGCTAAGGAAATGCTTTTGTAGCCTAATATCGCATATGTATGTACAACACTAGTGGGATTTTGTGTTATGTATATACTAGTGGGGGACGCAAAGGCTTCATTCTCGGTGTTTAATAATAATAGATGTATCTTGTGTTCGATAATAATAAATGTAGTCTATTTTGTGATATTTAACATTAAAAACTTAATACCATATATAAAAACTATTTATACCATAAAGTTAATATCTATACCCTCAGAGAGTAACGGAAGGCGGAATCATCAGAGAGTAACGAACGCCTAATTAGGAAAGACTGGAGACGAGGTGATGGAGAGCTGCTATACGGCTGCCTAGAGTCATCTAGGCGTCTGCCAAAAATCTGACGTGCCTTTTTTGAAAAAAAAAAATTGTAAAAATATCTCTCTCTTCCCCCATTTCGTAACTGCTCCTGTTCATCTCTGCTTCCCACAATACTCTTTCATCTCCCCCTCTCTCTTTCTCCTTTCTCCTCTTTCCTCTTTCCTCTTCCCTCACCAACGGCTGGCCACTAAAGACGGTGAAGGATAAAAATGGCGGTGGCTGATTCTCGGCTCCGCCGGGTGCCATGATTATTTTAAGTTGGAACTGCCGGGGGCTTGAAAACCCTAGGACAGTTCGAAACCTTTGATGGTTAGTGAAGGATAAGAATCCCAATTTGGTTTTCTTAATAGAAACCAAACTTCAAGCACACCGAATTGAAAAAAAATAAGACTCCACATAGGTTTTGAGAGTGTGTTTGTCGTAGATAGCATTGGAAAAAGCAGTGGTTTGGCACTATTTTGGAATTCAGAGGTAGTGGTTGATATACAAAACTACAGCCGACGTCACATTAATGAAGTGGTGAAGGAAGTAGGAGTAGGTCAATTATGGAAATTTACAAGTTTTTACGGGCATCCGGATGCAGTAAAGAGAAAAGAATCATGGACCCTTCTTCGTCACCTAAGTACATCTATGTCGTCAGCGTGAAAGAGTATGGGAGACTATAATGAAATAATTAATGACAAGGAGAAATATGGAGTTCACAGACAACCTAGATGGCAAATGGATGATTTCCGTGAAGCCATTGAGGGGAGTAGGTTGGTTGACCTTGGTTTTGTGGGACCGAAATTCACTTGGAGCAACGGACAAAAAGAGGGCCATTTCACTATGGAACGACTAGACCGAGCTTTGGCAAATGAGGAATGGAAGGACTTGTACCCAATCCGTAGTGTGGACGTGCTGGCCACATGTGCTTCTAATCATGCGCCGGTGATCATATCTTTCAAAAAAAATGCCCCTCAACGGCGTAGAAGGGAATATGTTTTTCGGTATGAGACAACCTGGCAC
>NC_081545.1:6978558-6984696 GCF_901000735.1 Corylus avellana | reverse complement strand
TTTTTTTTTTTTTTTTCTTTCTTTCTTTCTTCTTTCATCTTCCTTCTTCCCTCTTTCTTTCTCTCCCCCGCGCCTTCCCTTGATCAAGCTACAGACCCATATTTCCAGATAGCAGAGAAAGATGCTACGATTGAGGCCCGTTTCTGCCTGATCGGGGCCATGTTCGGGTGGACGTCTGGATCTGCGCCCCACAGAGGTAATGATATATTTTATGTTGTTTTTGTAACAATTGTTAACTGTTAGAAACCCTTAGTTACAGCGGTTCATTTTAGTTCTAACGTATATTTGTATAACTGTATAGACTAATTTTAAATTTTTGTATTGATTATTATTGGTTCACAATGCATTTGCAGGTAATGCAGATTAAGAGTTGGGGGATAACTGTGTTGAGTTGGGCGCCACATGTCGTTTATCATCACTGTTTGTGAAGTTCTATATACATACTATTGTTTATTGTTTTGTATATAGTTAGATCAAACTATATGTTTGTTGAGACTAAGTGAAACTTATTTTTAGTAGATAGTTCAGAGCAGATTTTTTGTATCTTTGTTTGCCTTGTGTTGGAACGTGTTTTCGATATATATATATATATGTTTTGTTATGTGTTGTGTTAGAATGTAGTATGTGTCTTGGAATTTTGTTTGATGAAGTTGTGTTGGAATTTCATATGTATTGAATGTATTGAAAATTTGATATGTATTATATATATATATATATATAATATTCAATCCAATCCAATATATTCAATATCCACTATATATATATATATATATATATATATAGTGGATATTGAATATATTGGATTGGATTGGACTGGATATTGTATTGGATTATGTATTAGATATTAGAATATGTATTGGATATTGGATATATGTGTTGGATATTGGATATATGTATTGGATATTGGATTATGTATTGGGTTTGAGTTTTGGATTATGTGGATTATATATTGGGTATTGGATTATGTATTGGAATATGTAGATTGTATTGGATTATGTGGATTAATGGATTGGATTATTGATTGGATTATGTATTGGATATTAGAAATATTGAAATTGGAATTATTGTATTAGAATTATTAGTGTTGGAATTATATATATATATATATTTTGACGTGTCAAACGGCGTGACACGTCAAAAAATATATGCATAATTTTTGATGTGGCAAGACTACCACGTCAAAAAAAATTTTGACGTGATAGTTTCAGCACTTCAAAAACGTTTTTGACGTGGCAGTTTCAACACGTCAAAAAAAAATTCTCGACGTGGCTGTGTTCAAACGTCAAAAGTTTTTAACGTGGCACTGTAGACACATAAAAAATCTGAAATTTTTAACACCCCCGTTTTAACCGTTAAAAAACGTCAAAACCTGCACATCAAAAGGGGTTTTTGACGTGTCAATACCATTGACACGTCAAAAACTATTAGTCAAAAATTCACCCGATTTTTGTAGTGGTGGAACACTATAACAAAAAAATAATGTTCCACCTAATCTTTTTTCTAGAATACCTAAAACAAAATACCTTCTAAAATAACTTTTTCATATTTTTCTCTAAAATCACCCCAGCTACCCAGTGGCGGAGCCACATGGTACCGTGGGGCGGCACCCCCAAGAATTAAATTTTTTTTTTTTTTTTTTTTTTTTAAACCCACGGCACCCTCAAACTTAACACACATCACATGTTTGATGTAATATCTCAATAATGTGTAGTTGGTCAAATTTCTCTTGTTTTTCTTGGCGTGATTATGGTTAGAGACCGTAAAGTGCAGTTCTAGACACTTTTTTTTTTTTTTTTGCATTTCTATTTTTTTGATATAGTGTCGACATGTTACATTTCTAATATATCAATTTCAGCACATATTTATGAACTTTTATAGATATTTTTTGTGATGCATATATTGTGTGAATTACCAAATTTTTAGGATGAAGAAAATTTTTAGGACGCAAAAAAAAAAAATTTAGCGGCACCCCCAATATAAAGTAGCTGGCTCCACCACTGCAGCTACCAACTTGCCGCCGGAGACGTTTTTTATTTTAAACATTTTAAAGGCACTAGTTTTTGTTGGTTTTATTCTCTATCAACGAATAGGATATTGATAAGAACAACAACAACAAAAAAAATAATAATAATAAATAAAAAAATAAAAATAAAAACTCATCAGTATAAATGAATAACATGCACACATCAAGAAACCCAAGATTATAGAAACAACCAAATTAATCACACGCCTCCTTTTGCTGTTTTTCACAAAATTAAATTTTATTTCATTGATTCAAATTCCTAGCATTTACTCCTAAAATTGAAAAAGAATCCAGAGAGACAAAAAGCCCTAGCCCATTTGTAGCCAGCCGTCCCCAACTCTCTTTTCCCTTCATTTCTTTCAACTCTCATATTTTCTCTGTTGCTGCCAGTGAGAGAGAGGGGCGCCAGAGAGAGGGAGGAGGAGCACCGTTCTTATCCGGTGTTTTCTGTACCGGACGGCGTCATCTCCGGCTTTCTCTGTACCGGCCAGCGTCATCTCCGGTGGCAGGTTGGTGGTTGGGGTGATTTTAGAGAAAAATATGAAAATGTTATTTTAGAAGGTGTTTTGTTTTAGGTATTCTAGAAAAAAGATTAGGTGGAACACCATATTTTTGTTATAGTGTTCCACGCTAATGTGTCGCCTTGTTATTGGAAGGCACAAAAGTCTTAGTTTGTGCCAAGACCATATATATATTTACACACACACGAGTTTTTAAAGAATATATATATACACACACGAGTTTTTAAAGAGTGCAAGTCACCTCACAGAGATAGAAACTAATTATTTTCCTTGGTTTAAATGTAATTTTTTTTTAAATAATTTGACAGTATAATTATTTTTAGAAAGTTTTTGTTTTTTCCTATTTGTAATGTCAATGAGCCTATGCCAGTTTGACAATTTAATATTTTTTACGAAGAATTTAATAATAAAAACCAAGCATATGGCGAGTTATGGGCTTAGTTTAATTTTTAATTGACTCAAGGTCCTCAAGAAACAAAAATAAATTAAGGCAATCGTCGTTGTCATTCAATTAATTTATTGAAACCCGGCCACCTACTCATTTGTACGTTATTGTTAATTTCTCACAACGACTCGACCAGAACAAGAATAGTCAAGCCACTTAAACCATAAAAATAATATTATAGATGGAATGGACAAATTGGAGACAAAAATAATGAAAATTTCTGATGAGGAAGCTTGTTGCTTAAAAAGCAAGAACATGGGGGCTGCATTTTTGTACCAGGCAATCGTGAGGGGTACTATAGAACCAGAACCTTTTGCAACGAGATGACAAGCATCTTCAGTGTGCTTGAAATGATAGAGAATTTCAGTTAAATTAGTTACCTGCTTTGTTCATAATGGTAAGCCATAGAAGAAAAGTCAACTGTACAATATTGTCTGCAAGTTGGTTGTTGTCTTCCATCTTGTTCTTGTACATACTCTTGTTGTTTTCTTGTCGTGTGGATTATTGCTATGCCATGGCCAGAGATACTCTGAAGCAGGGCGACTGGATTTCTGACAATGGAGAAACCCTTGTCTCCAGTGGAGAAACGTTTCAACTGGGATTCTTTACTCCTATCAGAAGCTCTAGCCACAAAAGGTTCGTTGGAATTTGGTACAAACAGGATCAACAAACAGTTGTATGGGTTGCCAACCGAGACAACCCTGTACTCAACGGTTCCACCGGAGTTTCTTTTGGAATTGCAAAAGATAGCAAGCTTAAGATATGGGATATTAATACTTGAAACGTTTATTGGAGTGTAGGTGATGATGAGAGTTTTCGGTCTACAAGACGATCTGTGAAGCTCATGGATTCTGGAAACCTGGTCTTAAGGGGTGATCAGTTTGCGACGAGTCAGTGGGAGAGCTTCCAAAATCCAACGGATACATTTCTTTCAGGTATGAAGATGGACCAAGAGCTGATGTTGACTTCATGGATAGGTGACGGTGACCCGGGAAATGGGAACTTCACCTATAAGCAATATCAAGATGAAGAGGGCCACTACGTCATCTCAAAAAAGACGGGCGATTATTGGAGAAGTTGGATGTCGGGCAACTTCTTGTGCTCAGATGAAATGCCCTATGCCATAGCCTACTTGTTATCAAATTTCAGCAGAGCGTGAAGCTTACCAAGAAACCACCTCAGGTAAAAAGATCAGCACAATTGCAGCTGGATTTTAATTACACAAGGTTAGTGATGAATTATAGTTACACAAGATTAGTGATGAATTATAATGGGGAATTACAGTATCTGAACTGGGATGTTGACATGGGAAATTGGGATTTGATATGGAGGGAGCCGGAAGACGAATGTAGCATTTACAATGCTTGTGGGAAATTCGGCAGCTGCAATATTAACAATAGGCCATTCGTATGCAAGTGTTTGCCAGGGTTCCAGCCTAATAACCCGAAGCATTGGGATTCTGGAGATTTTTTGGGTGGGTGCTCCAGAAATTCGACATTATTTGACAACAACGACATTTTCTTGAGCTTAAAGATGATGAAAGCGAGCAACCCAGACTCTGATTTCAAAGTAAAAACAGCAGCCTAAGAAGTGAGACTACTGCTGGGACCGACACCTGCTGGATTTGGACTTCGGATCTAAGTAATCTTCAAGAGGAGTATACAAACGGTGGTCGTGACCTCTCTGTCCGCGTGGCGAAATCTGTTATAGGTACTTCTTGGACACATTGATACTAATCTGGCTAATTTAGTAAAGGTGATTTTTTGGAAAATAGAAAAGAAGTGACAAACCACCTCTGCTGTTATGGATTTTTTTTTTCTTTTTTAATTTCACTTTTTTCATGCTTGACGATGACATTAAATAATAGGAGAAATGCTAAGTGTTCTTTGACAGCAGTGGCGGTTCTACGCAGTGCCCGCCCCTGCAAAAATTTTGAAAAAAAAAAATTTATAAGGTCGTTTTTAAATTTTTTTGCTCAAGCCCTCCTCCTCCTCCTCCTCCTCCTTTCTTGGTTCGCCCCTGCTGGTTTTTGTTTGTTCAGCATGAAGGCGCAGGCTGCATAGTAAAATCTTATTTTCTTCACCTTTTCTGGTTTGTGTTTGTATGGAGGCGCAGAGAAAAATCTAGAGGACCAGGAATTGAAAAAGTGCTAAAGTTGAGTAGGTGGAAGCATTAATTACATGCTGAGGTGTTGATTGATGAGAGATATAGGTGAGGTGGCTTATGGCTTGAGAAAGAAAAACAATTTGTAGTCTTTACGTGGGGCAAGTAAAGCAGGCTTCAATTACTTTTTTTTTTTTTTTTAGCTATTTTTTATTGGGTTTTTGTCAATTATATAAGTAAACTCAGGAAGAGAATTGTCTTAATGTATTGTTTCTCCATGCACCCAAACACCTACTAAAGTTTGTTATGCAATTTTTTTTTTGAAAATAAAAATCACATTAACCATTTATTTTGCTATAATGAAATAAAAAAATCGCTACATGTCTTCCTTTTTTTTTTCTTTTTTTTTTATCCATTTTTGCTTCTAAATGCATTTTTTTTTTTTATTTATTCATTTTATTACCAAACATTAGTAATTGTAAAAAGAAAATAAAAAAAAAAACTCTTAAGACATGGTACCAAAATTTTGGAGACAATTATGCCCCTACAATAACAAGGACCGGATCCCCTCTAGTCCAAACGGACCGGAGGGGATCCAAATGCAACCCTTAAAGTTTTTCAATGGAAATTTTTTTTAACAAAATTTTAGAGACAAAGTTCTATTTTTCTATGTAATTTCAAACATGCTCATAAGTTATTAAGTCTCTAGACTTTTCATCATTTTGTAAGAAGATACTAGTCAACTAACATATCAATCAACTAATTTCTTAGTATAATTAGAAAAAAAAAAAAAAATCTAATTTCTTAGTACTATTTCCTACAATATCTCTTTTCAGGTTGATTTTTGGAGGACAGTGAATTTCAGTGGACAAAAAAAAGAAAAAGTATCAAATAAATGATAGTCATATAAGCTTCATGAAGAATAAATTTTTTATAGTGTTATGAAATATTTTTATTTTAAATTGTATTGATCATTTTTTTATATTATAAAAAATAAAATATTATTTTATTATTTTAATGTCGCCCCTACTAAAATCAATTCTTGG
>NC_081545.1:6958032-6978458 GCF_901000735.1 Corylus avellana | reverse complement strand
AAATAAGCAAACAGAGAAATAACTCTGAAAGACTTAAATTTAATTGATAGTATAAACTGGATTGATAAACAACAAAGACTAGATGCCTTTATATAGGCTAGGCACCTCCTAAACCAACAAGGAAAAGAAAAAGCAAACTTAATTGAAAAAGGAAAACAAATCCTAATAGGAAAAGGAAAAGCAAATCCTAATAGGAAAGGAAAAACTCAATCCTTATTGAAAAAGGAAAACTAAAACATAAATAATAAATCTACTTTATTATTATTATTCTCCTGCATCAGTCTCCCCGGGTTGGAAAGAACTCGCCCTCGAGTTCAAGTTGTCTTTGTCTGCATCAACAAAACATGGAGTCAAATGCTTCACATTAAACACATCAGAGGTCTTTAAATGACTTGGAAGACGTAGTTGGTATGCATTGTCATTTATCTTTTGCAAAATCTCACAAGGCCCAATCTTCCTCTCTCGTAGCTTGTTATACTCACCAACAGGGAAACGATTACGTGTGAGTACAGCCCAAACTAAATCACCAACCTCAAAAGTTACCTTGCGTCTATGGCTGTCGGATTGTGGTTTGTACTTAACATTGCTATCTTCTATCGCTTTCTTGACCTGGTCATGAACTCCTCGGAGATAATTTGTCATTTCATCAGCCTTAATACTCAATCGACCAATACGGGGAATAGGTGCTGGGTCAAGCACTCCCGATGGGTTTTGCCCATACACAATCTCGAAAGGGCTCAACTGAGTCATTCTATTCTTGGACCGGTTGTAAGCAAACTCTGCTTGTGACAAAGCGAGGTCCCACTGATTTGGTTTATTTCCAGCTAAACTCCTTCAAAGATTCCCCAAGCTTCGATTTACCACCTCAGTTTGACCATCTGTTTGGGGGTGGTAGGCACTACTAAAATTAAGCTTGGTCCCCATCTTTTCCCACAGGCTCTTCCAAAAATGGCTCATGAATTTTGTATCTCGGTCCGATGTAATAGATCTTGGAATCCCATGCAAGCGAACAATCTCCCGAAAATACAAGTGAGCAATTCGGGCGGCATCCATTGTCTTCCGGCAAGCAACAAAATGGGCCATCTTGAAAAACGATCAACCACCACAAGAATAGAATCCATGCTCCTTTGAGTGCGAGGTAACCCCAAAACAAAATCCATGCTGATGTCAAGCCATGGGCCGTCAGGCACAGGTAATGGGGTGTATAGACCTGCATTTGTGAGGGTCCCCTTAGACCTTTGACAAATAAAACATCGTTCCACGTAACGGGTCACATCACTAGTTAACTTGGGCCAATAATAGTCTGATGAGACCAAGGCCAAGGTTTTGTCTCGCCCAAAGTGACCTTCTCCATGCAACTCGTATTATTTGCTCCCTCAATGAACTATCCGGAATGCATAGCTGTAAACCTCGAAATAGATAACCATTAAGAGTAACATAATCACTGCGCTTACCTACAGATACCTCAGCAAATATTTTCCCGAATGAAGGATCTTCCGTATACAACTCTCGGAAAGTATCAAAACCCACAACTTTGGTATGCATGGTAGTAAGGAGTGCAACTCTCCTACTCAGAGCATCAGCAACTCGATTCAAATTTCCTGATTGGTGCCGTAAAGAAAAAGTGAACTCCTGATGGTAAGCGACCCATTTGGCATGTCGGCGACTAAGCTTCTGTTGGCCATTGATATACTTGAGGGCCTCATGGTCAGTGATAAGGATGAACTCCTTCTGCACCAGGTAATGACGCCAATGTTTCAAAGATTATACAATGGCATAAAACTCCGAGTCATAAGTGGAATAGTTCTTCTTGGACCCGGACAACTTTTCACTGAAAAATGCAATCGGACGTCCCTCTTGGCTTAGGACACCTCCAATGCCAACGCCAGATGCATCACAATTAACTTCGAAAATCTTCTCGAAGTCTGGAAGAGCTAGAACAGGTGCTTCTGTCATTTTCTTCTTCACCAATTGAAAGCTTGCATTGGCTTCTTCAGTCCATTGGAAAGTCCGACCCTTTAAGCACTCCGTGATTGGTGCAATCAATGTACTGAAATTTCGGATGAATCGTCGATAGAATGATGCCAATCCGTGAAAACTTCGAACATCATGTAGACTCTTGGGTGTTGGCCATTCTAGAATTGCTGTCACCTTAGACTGATCTGCATGAACACCATCAATAGACACAACATATCCAAGGAAAGTGACAGTAGTAGTAAGAAAGGAACACTTCTTCCGATTGATATATAGACACTCTTTTCGTAGCGTGTTAAGAACCTCCCTGAGGTGTTTTAGGTGTGTCTCTTGTGAGGAGCTATAGATGAGAATATCGTCAAAGTACACAACAACGAACTTCCCCATGTAAGGCCGCAACACTTGATGCATGAACCTCATGAATGTACTGGGAGCATTGGATAGCCCAAAAGGCATGACCATCCACTCGTACAACCCATGATGCGTTTTGAACGCTGTTTTCCACTCATCTCCAGGCCTGATTCTGATTTGGTGATACCCGCTTTTAAGGTCAATTTTGGAGAAAACCTTAGAACCCGCTAACTGATCTAGCATGTCATCTAAGCGAGGAATCGGGAATCTATACTTCACTGTGATTCGATTGATGGCTCGGCTATCAACACACATACGCCACGACCCATCCTTCTTCGGAACTAAGAGAGCAGGAACTGCACATGGACTCATGCTCTCTCGGATGTAACCTCTTTCTAGCAACTCTGTCACTTGGCGTTGCAATTCTTCAGATTCCTTCAGGCTAAGGCGATAAGCTGGATGATTGGGCAAGCTTGACCCCGGCATGAGGTCAATATGGTGCTGTATATCTCTCATGGGTGGTAAACCAGGGGGTGGATTCTCTGGCATCAAATCAGCAAACTCCGTAAGCACCTCTTGTAACTCTATGGAAACTTCATCATCTACGTTGTCACCTTCTTCACATGGCATCAAGGCATATACAACTCCCTCTTCTTCTGCTTCCTCCAGGAATTGAGATATTGATAGGAGATTAGTGCCCCTTTCAATCACTAGTCCATGAATGACTCTTTCTCGTTGAGGTGCTAATACCACCTTCTTTCCCTTGATGCTCAAGGTATAGGTATTTCGTCGTCCATCATAAATAACACTTCGATCATACTGCCAAGGTCTGCCTAATAATAAATGACATGCATCCATAGACACTACATCGCACCATGTATTATCAAAATATTTTCTACCAATTGAAAAAGAGACCAAACACCTCTTATCTACTGTTACCTCACTCCCTTTTTTTAACCATGACAATTTGTATGGTTTTGGATGGCGATCAATCTTCAGCTGAAGCTTCTTAATTGCTTCCTCTGACACCACATTCTCGCAACTACCATTGTCGATAATAAGCTTGCAAACCTGCTCTGCAATTGTGCATGTGGTATGAAAGATATTGGTTCTTAACCAGTCTTCTTCAGAATCATCTTTTGGAGTAAGCAAGCTTTTTCTAACAACAAGAGTTTCGTTCCCATCTCCATACAAAATATCCCCATCATTACCTTCATCAAAAATAGGATCTCCGATGTTGACTTGCTCTTCTACTATCTCATCCTCAATCAAGAGATTCTTACCCGTTCTGTTAGAAGATTTTCGGCAATTTGTCGATCGATGACCGGGCTCCCCACATCTAAAACAACGAATGTTGGAATTGGAACTCTGACCTTGCGTAGATTGAGGATTAGGACGAGGCTCTTGAGGACGAGTTCCTCATGTATTTTGATCTCCTCTCGGTGTAGATCTGGTATTATTCCTAGCCTGCTGCTTTTCTACAGTCAAGGCACGTTGGTAGGCTTCAGAAACCGTCCAAATGGAGTGGAGACTAAGGACGTCTTGTAGGGACTGCCGCAAACCGCCTAGGTACCGCGCCACCAACTGCTCCTCAGTCTCTGACAAGTCGTTCCGAGCAACCAACTGGTAGAACTCTCCAGTGTAATCATCAACAGATCTCGCACCTTGTCTCAGCATATGAAGTCGCTGAAATAATGTCTGTGTGTATCCGAAGGGTAAAAAGTTTCCCTTCATCTTCTTCTTCATCTTCTCCCAATCACAAATCTTTGGCTTGCCTTGTCTATCTCGCGATCGCTTTAGCTGCTCCCACCAAGCAGATGCGCGACCTTTTAGTTTAATGGCGACAAGCTTCACCTTCATACGATCTAGAACCTCCTTATAATCAAAGATCCTCTCTACCTCATGCAGCCAATCAATGAAGCCTTCGGCTTGTAAAGTGCCTGAAAATTCTGGAAGCTCAACTTTGAAGCCCAAGTCTCCATGCCGCCAATCCCAAACACCCTGTTCCCGACCCAGAACAGGATTGTGATACGGGTTCTCAAAATTGGATTCTGAATCACGATCATCCATCTCGCGATCCCTCTCCAAGTTTTGCGCCACTAGACGCTGGGTTAACTCCGCAACCTGCCTCTCCAAATCTTCAATCCTCACGTCTCGTACATGGTATTCATGGTAGGGGACTTCCTCATTCGGAACCTGCCCACGCCGACCACGACCACGACCTCCAGCCATAAAAACTGATGAAAAATTCACCCCAAGAAGACGCTAAGCTCTGATACCAACTGACGCCGGGCAGAACTAGGATTGTTCTGACAGCGTATAAAAGCAGCAGAAACTAAGATTTGAAGATAGAAAAGGGAATTCAGGAAGAGAGAAAATAACAAGTAGGGAAGAGAAAATTCCTAAGTGCCCCAAATAAGCAAACAGAGAAATAACTCTGAAAGACTTAAATTTAATTGATAGTATAAACTGGATTGATAAACAACAAAGACTAGATGCCTTTATATAGGCTAGGCACCTCCTAAACCAACAAGGAAAAGAAAAAGCAAACTTAATTGGAAAAGGAAAACAAATCCTAATAGGAAAAGGAAAAGCAAATCCTAATAGGAAAGGAAAAACCCAATCCTTATTGAAAAAGGAAAACTAAAACATAAATAATAAATCTACTTTATTATTATTATTCTCCTGCATCACAAAGGCAACAAAACAAGCTTTAGAATCATATAATCTGCAACATATGTTCTGGTAGATTAGACAAGCTGCATGCTTCTAGATATGGTGTCCGCATAAAAGCTTCATGTGGTATTTTGGAATTGCTATGGGAATCAGGTTAGATTGTTCTGGGTCAATGGCTCTGTTTGGTAATGGCCTTAGGGCTGTTTTTGGCCTTTTTTTTTTTTTTTAAGTAAAAATTGATTGACATGAAAAAAAATAATAATAATAATGTTTGGTATGAAAAAATGAAATTTTTTTATTTTGTAGTGATCTTTATTTGAATAATAGTAAAAAGTTATTAATGTAATATAAAAAGTATGAAAAAAATGAAAATCAGTCTATGTGGTTTATCTGATTTTCAATTAACTCATTGTGGTATTAAAATAAACTCAAAGGTTTCTAAGGTATGCTACAAAAATAGTTTAGTCCCTACAATTAAATTTCGTTCATTGGCTTAACAAATTCTGATAGCTTGAAATGTTAGAACCAATAAAATTATGATACTTATCATACTTAAGTCTGTATCACACAAACGGAATTTATTAATTTAGTGGACGGAATTTAACTATAAAGACTAAATTGTTTTTTTGGCATACCTCATCGACTTTCGAATTCATTTTGATACCATATGGAATTAATTCTAAATAAGATAAATCACAATGACTAATTTTATATTTTTTTTAAAAAAATAAAAATGTTAAAAATTAAATTTTAAGGAATAGCATGGAGTCAATAGGCGCGCAACGATTAACTTCAATCCATGTAGCAAGTGCACCCAATAGGTAAAGAAAGGATTCTATCTGATTTGTCAAAAGTTGTCCAGCTCATGCCAAATTTTTGTTGGACATGTTTCACTAATAATAGGAGTTAAAGCCAAATTTAATAGTTTATGGTGCTTCAAAGTCAAAAGCAACAACAACTAGGAAAGATTGGACCGTGTTATTAAATCTGTTCTCGAGCAAAGCGCTAGCACACGAAATGGCAAAGGAGGCTGGACTATAGTATTTGACAGCCACAAATGCATTCAAAAAGAATCTTTTATTTTATTTTTGGTGATAGGGGTACTAACTCTTTTATTGATAGATGCTTATAAAATTGATGTGTATTTTATTTGTTGAAGAAAAATAAAATAATTAATTAAAAAAAAATGTAACGAGTACTAATGTATGAGTTACACATTAGTTTAATAAGTTTCTGTTAATAAAAGAGTTAGGACCCTTAATATTTCTCTTTTCATCAAGGATATGTGAAAAGAATTTCTATCGGAATAGAAAAGGCTCACCCGAAAAATCTTCTTACTTATGAGAGCTCTTTTCACGGTTTATATTATTTTTTAGAGGTAACTTTACTTTAAACCTTTGAATTATCACCCGATTTGACAAGTCCTCCAAATTTTAAAACCTCTCAATTTGAACCTCTGAACTTTAGATTGCAATCAATTTGAACCTCCCAGTCAGATTTTAAACGTTAAAAGTGAGATAATGACGTTTATACCCTTTTTTTTATATAAAATTCCAAATTTATCCTTAATTCCAAATTAAAAATTAAAATTAAAAAAAAAAGTAAAAAAAAATGAAAATCATGGATATTTTTGTATTTTTAGGTATTGTCGTTAGAAGTTAACGGTTAAATCTGGCGAATGGGTTCAAATTGACTGCAATTGAAAGTTTAAGGGTTCAAATTGAGAGGTTTTGAAGTTTAAAGAGACTTGTCAAATCGCGTAATAATTCAAAAATTTAAAATGAAGTTACCCCTATTTTTTATCAGGCGAGAAGGACTCTCTAGCCAGAAAAGGGTTAACTTAGAGATTTTCTTGCTCGGATAGGAGAGCTTCTCTCCCACAGCCCATATTATTTTTTTTTGCTTCGTTTTTCCTTTGAATAAAAAATAACAGGAGATTGGAATTCGTCCTAAAAAGACATGCCTTGGTTGTTGTCTAGGGCATGCAAGCTCCCTAGCACAAGTTATATATATTTTCGTGCCCTGCTTGGATACGGGCAGTGCTTGGGATGCTTATAGGAACATGGCGGCCATAAAACTATGAAGCTAACAATTCTTAGCTTTATATATATATATATATATATTAAATCAAAAGTAAAAAATATTTTTCAAAACTATTATAAAAAGAGAGCCCCTACTATCAGGTCCATCATGATAACACCCATTTTGCAGCCTCCAATTACTATGTGACACATCATCAATTTAAGAAAAATGCAAAAAATAAAAGGGAGAACAATCGCACCAAATCAGGGGAAAAAAAAAAAACTCATAGCCGGCAAGACTCAGGCCAGACCCACCAAATCCACGCCGTGGGTCTCGCCGTTTCTAATGCCATAAAACCCGTTTCTAATACCCCAAAACCGGTTTCTAATATCTCAAAACTTGTTTTTTGATTCAAAACTAAAACCTAGAAGTGGAAGGTTAACCCTTTAGGAATTTTATTACCTTAAAATCTAGTGTATTTTGGTCCAACTTATTTTTATACACTTTTTATGTTTTTGCTTATGTGTCGATTATTAATCGGGAACTATAAAAGATGTGTTATCAGGATGGTCCTGATAAAAGATTTTCTCTTATAAAAAACATTTACCATTATTTTGCTTTCTCCTTGCTACAGTACTTCTCATAGAGTTCATTGATGTATCTCTCTTGACTAATAATCTATGGAGTATTGTAGTCTTTTTAGTCACAAGAAAAGACATGGACATCGACTTTGGTGTTCATATGTCTTTCTCGAGTAATGATATAAGTTTTCTTAGAGTCATCCCAAATGTGATGTGACTTTTAAAATTACTGTTGAATTTGAGATGTGATTTATTGACTTTTGATTTATTGATGATTTTAAAAGCTACATCACATTTTGGATGATTCTAGAAAGACTTATAGCATTACTCGTCTTTCTCATCATATTTTAGAGATATGTTATAGTGCAATAAAAATACTATTTTTAGCCTATAAAAATCCTAGGCGGCAAGAGGTCATAGACTTATCAGTGGGTAGGGCTATAACAACTAGGGTAAAGATAAAGAGCACGCGGCGTGCATGGCACGCCGCGTGCAAAAAAATTTTTTTTTTTTTTTTTTTTTTTTAAAAAAAGTGATTCCTGCACGGGCGTGCTACGCACGCCGCGTGCAGTGAATCATGACTCTAACAACTATAAATGGAGCCTATGATCTCTAGCCTCCTAACACTTTTATGGGCCAAAAAATAATCATTTTATTACATTATAACATTTCTCTGTTATTAAAATATGTCGGCACAAAAAAGTGGTAGATGATGCTTTGTAACAAGAAACCTGCATAATCACGTCTTAAATTCTTTCCCTCAAAAAGAGAAAGAAAAATATCAAAATATATATTACAATCTTGACCTCGCTGGCGGCTTTGCTTTTTCAATAATTCGACATGGTCTGACATGTTTTATATCCACTATGGTAGAGTTTTATATCAGTCCTTTTAACTATAAGGAAAATATTTGGTATCACATGTTTTATTATAATTTTTAATAAACTCGGTGGTAGTTAAATTTTATGGACTCGGTGGTAGTTATATTCTTCGAGGTTATTTCAGAAGGCGACTCCTTGTCGGTTGTCAAGGTCATTGTGGGGACAGAACAAAATTGGCTTAGGCATAAGCATATTGTGGAAGACACCAAATTAGTTATGAGATCCCTCTGACACTGGAAGATAAGCCATGTTAAGCGAGAAGTAAATGAAGCAGCCCATGGTTTGGCGGAGGCATCCAAGACTACCATGGATCATATCTAGCTTGAGGAAACTCTTATGTGTATTTCCGATATTGTTCTTTTAAGGCTTAATGTTCTTTCTTTATAGAGCTAACGCTCTTGTATTCTCTTTTTATCCATGAATGAAGAGTATCCATTTATCTTTCAAAAAATTATATCTATATCCTCAACAAGTACATATTTAAATTGTTGTACAAGTAAAAATTGATAGAATAATGTCACATCTACAGCAAAAAAGAAACTCTTAACTAAAAATTAATCTAAATGGCATATATATATATATATATAAAAGAAATGGCAGATATATTGTAAAGACAAAAGAGAGCATATGTTTTTTACTTTAATATGCGAATATAAAAAGACACATTAATACACTATATTGTATCAATAGTAAAAATGTTTTTTTTTTAAAAAAAAAAAAAAATTCTTTATTAATGTTTGAAGTCCTTAAATAAACAAATCAACATATCCCTCCTTCCTTTTTTTTTTTTTTTTTGATAACGTAGGAAAACTTTACTCAAATTAATTACATGTCGCAAACGCATACTGTACAATAATCCTCACCATTAATCAAACTCCTACGGGTAATTGACCCCATCCCCCTTTCGTACGTAAGAGAGCGGTAAAGATAAAACAATTGAAATAAATGGTAGCTAACAGCTAAGGATAACACAATAGATAACAATTAGCTTCACAACTTCAGGACTGGAGAAGCCAAACATAACGGGACTAGATTTATAGATTCTTTCTCCACCTTCAGCACCTGAACAATACATACATCGAATATAAGTAGACATATATATGTTTACACATCAAACTATATATGCAAAAGGGTAAACATACATGTACAAGCATATTGAAAAATGAAAAGAAACAAATTATATGCTTTGGCCTAATACAAAGAAACACAATCTACTAAAATATTTGAAAGTGGATAGAGAAAATGTCCATTGAAATAGATGAGAAAATACTATTTTTAAATGAAAAAAATTAATGTGGATTTATTAAATGTGATATAAAATCTCACAGGTATGATACAATAATCCAAACAAGTATATGATGTGCTTGCGCAAAAGATTAAATCTTTAGAATAGTTAAGCACTGTGGATCAAAATTAAGCATCTATCTCTTCTCTTTTCACACTCCCAATAAAAGCTTCAGCACATTAACATAGAATGGCCCGTAATAAATTTCAGTCAGTACAATCATATCAAATCGATAGTTATTACTGAGCTTTTAATCTCAAAGTCATGTTTATGAAATCAAGCACCCTTCTTCACTCACCCTTAACTCTTGGATTATTATCTACTGATTCCCAAAAGCGGGAAAACAAATCATCTATGATCAGGAATAGGCTTTTAGTTATCCAAACAAATATATAAGTGACACTGTTTCTATTTCATCTCTCCCCACTCGAATACAAAAATATTTAGAGCATAAAAATTAAAGCCCAAATACAACTGTGTTTGGCAGTTGAGAAAATGTAGGCAAAAGATAAGAAACCAAGTTTTAACTCTTAAGATCATTTATTAATTATGATTCATGCAAGTAAAATACTAAATGATGGAAATGAAGTTATCTATTTTCAAGTAAACTAAGCATTTTTTTTTTTTTACATGGCCAGGCACCAAACAGGAAATCTAATATAAGACAACTTCACAAGAATGATAATTAAAAGTTGAGAATCAAAATCAAAAGTGATAATAACTCCTAAAAGTAAAATCTAGAAATTTTCAAATTACCATAACATGAAAGCATTAAGGGTAATAAAGTGAAAATTCAGAACTATAGGTAGCAATTTGCAGTAATTGGAGAACCAAAAAGCTTTGGGTTTTAAGCCAACCAATGTACGCGTACCATTTTCACCATCCTCCTCTTCACTACCATTCTTTATCGATATCAACCACGAACGATAACCGTGAATTTCCCTTTATCTCCCTCTATTTATGCTTCTTTAATTGAATTTCTTCCTCCTTATAACACAAAGAACAACAAAATTAACCATCAAACAAAAAAACAAAAAACTCCACTAAAAAAGACACTAAATTATACAAAATTCTATAAACTCATTCTTGTTGTTGCTTCTGAAGCTTCTCCTTCTCTTCCTCTTCGATTTTTTTCTGAAAATTATTTCTCTACAAGAAGCATGCATCACAAGCACCCAATCACACGCTTCATCATGCAAATTACACATTCATCAACAATAAACAGTAACAAATCTTTATTACCTTCTCAACATACTCTTCTCTTGTAACCGAAGCCACAGTTTTCCTCTTAACGAAATCACCATAATTATATGTTCAGCTCTAGCACTATAATTTCGTCCAATTACGCTGCCAAACCATGAGAATGAATAGCAAACCATGAGAGAATTACATGCTCAGCTGTAGAATGAATACCTTCAATCACATATTTCAAACAAATACCCATAAGCCAAATTATAAGGAAACATATCCCAAAAAACCCAAACCAACCATATACCACTACGTTATTCACAATAAGCAAAATATTCTCACATAGCACATAACAACAATCTTTGAATCAACCACCCAATACAGAACGCCCTCATCACTAAGCAATAATTACACAAATTAACAAGAAGCAGAAATGAATGAGTTAAATCCACATCCATTCGGTCCTAAGCAGAACAACCCATAAAGAATCAAACCATCCCCAATCAGACTCAACTCTAAAATTCCACATCAATCTAACAAATTAAAATCAAAAGTGGAGATTTTTACCATTATGGAACCGAAATTAGTGGGTATAATGAAATTGCAAGTAAAAACTTGAGATTTTACCTTCCAATGGCCGAAACTCCTTTGGTCCCCAATCTCCTCCTTTTTCTTCTTCTTCCAGCCTTCGGTCTCTCTCTCTCTCTCTCTCTCGGCGACGATGCAGAAAGGGGAAGGGGATTGGGCTGCGACGAACAGGGGAGAAGGAAGCAATGCTCTCTCTCTCTTCCTCTTTTTCTTAGATCGTCTCTCTCACTCTCTCTCGGCATGACTGATCAGAAGAAAGGGGAGAGGAAGAAATAGGGGAAGAAATGGAGTTAACGAAAGACAACATCAAACAAGAAAGAGTTAGAGATTTACCTCAGTACAACCCATGGCCGAAACCCCTTTTCTTCTTCTTCTAGAGCTCTCCCGGGTTCTCTATCAATCCCTGCGTCTATCGGATCCCTGGCAATGCCCGTTGTAGCACGCTAACTTGGAATCTCAGGCATTCTAACATGTATTTTTTATTTATTAAATTATAATTCTGCAGTCAAGGCACAACCCACCCACAAATGATCAGCAGCAGGCAATCACGTGCAAGGCCACCTAGAAAGGCCATGTGCAAGGCCAGACGACCACACACGGCCCAAAGACCATTAACATGCAATGCTAGAAGACCGCATACTGACCAAGGAAAATGTGTGAAGAATAACCACGCACCGACCATTCGTTCTTTATCTTCTTTCCTTTTCTATTCTCTGTTTTTTTACCTCTCTTCTCAATGAACTGGGATCCTCTCCAGCCCGTTTGGACTGGATGGGATCCTTCTCCCTTCTCAATATTACTCTTCCATCTTCATTTATATTTTTTCTACTCTCTGTGTTCCGTGTGTTCCGTAATATATATGTCAAGATATGTGTTTTATTGGAAAAAAAGAGATGAGTATAAGCAAAATCAAACGGAGCTATAAACTCACCGGCGACGAGATCAACAACTTCTGCTTGGGTCTCTCTCCCTGTAGCGGCTCTCAACTGCCGGTTTGGTTGATGTTTATATGTAAGTATGGATTGAAGCAGTTGTTTGATGTTTATACATGAGTATGGATGTCATTTCGTGAAATTGGCATGTATATTTTTGTCAGTTAATAAGTTTTATTAAATGAAAATTGCATCGTGCATTTTCGTAGAAAGTGCGTTTCACTGGAAGCCTCATTTTCCAGCTTTGGCTAAAATGTGGTATTGAGCGTTTTGAACACCAAACGACCTTTTTTTTTTCTTTTTTCTTTTTTTTTTTTCCCTGAAACGGGCTTTTAGTTTTCTCCACCGCAACAAGCACATAAAGTAGCGTGTGAAATGCGCGTAGGAATGTGTCCCATTTGTATTGTCTTGAATGTGACAACATTTGAGAAAATGAACCTAGTCAAGGTGAGTTTGTGGGTGGGGTTATGAATCGAGGGGGTTGGAGTTTCTCGGTTCCAATCTAACCTTGGTTAAAGTGGGGAAGTTGACCAGGTTAGGTTAAAGTTGAGCCGTCAGGAGTGGGGACATCATACTCTAAACGCGTGAAACATTCAATGCTTGGTTCTCTGCAGAAACAAGGATTTTGCCAAGAAGTTTCTTGGCCTGGTTTTTATGATGGAACGCCGCATCGGAGATGTGGAATTGTGGTACGGTAGTTCTGCAACTCTCTCAATTTTTTCTACCAGTCTTGCATAGAGTATAACTTCTTCCATGGTGGTCTTCCACGGAGCCTCTGCCTCTTCCTCTTCCTCTTTCCTCTTCTCTTCTATTCATCAGTGGACTTATGATGCATTCTTGAGTTTTAGAGGTGATGATACTCGCAAAGCTTTTACTGCCCATCTATATGCAGCTTTATGTCAAAACAATATCAACACCTTCATGGACCACAAGCTTGAAAGTGGAGAGGAAATTTCCCCAGCACTTCTCAAAGCCATTGAAGAATCAGAGATTTCAATTATTGTACTCTCTAAAAACTACGCATCATCCCGATGGTGCTTGGACGAGTTGATAAAGATCCTTGAGTGTAAAAAAACAAGAAGGCAACGGGTTCTACCCTTGTTTTATGACATAGATCCGTCGGAAGTACGAAATCAAACCAATAGTGTTGGAGAAGCATTCGCTAAACTTGAAGGGAAGTTTAAGCATGATCAAATGAAATTGCAGAGGTGGAAGACAGCTCTATCACAAGTGGCTGATTTGTCGGGGAGGTGTTTGGAGAACAGGTATACTTAACAACTCCTTCTATCTTATCATAAAGAATTCTAAATTCATTAAAAATTTAATTTACATCAAGCTCATATTTTGAAAATTTTTCATTATTAACACAAAATGTATTTTTACAAATTTTGTATTGGTAGGAGTGAACCTGAATTCATTCACGAAATCATTCAATTGGTGAAGTCGATGTTAGTAAAAAGTACAAATTTCCAAGTTGCCCAGCATCAAAAGTCTGATGAACAATATGTGAATCCGCTTTTAATAGAGAAGAATGACAATACTTGCATGGTAGGTATTTTCAAAACTGGTGGAATTGATGAGTCGACTATCGCCAAAGTCATCCACAGCTCGATTGCCGCTCTAACTGAAGGTAGTTGTTTTCTTGAAAACACTAGAGAAACTTCCAGCCTAAAGGGTTGGATCCATTTGCAAAACTCTCTATTGTTCTAATTCTGTGGCTTTTCATAATGCACACTGTGCACAATATGAGGTTTTGTTCCTTTTAATTAAAATAAAAACTATTTATCCTCTTATGTCATTATCATGTAACTAATATATACATATATATGGTTGTCTTCTGGACTTAGAATACAGAAAAAGTGATAGAAGGAATCAAGCAGTTCGAGAGTTAGACAGTGAACAAAATGCCAAAGAATTGATAGACTCGAGTGAGTTCTCTTCTGGCCAAAAGGGTATGGTCCATTTGTAAAACTCTCGATTCTCCTAATTCTACTGCTTTTCATACTAAACTTTGTGCACAATCTGAAGTTTTGTCCCTTTGAATTAAAATAAAACTATTTATCCTTTCATGTCATTATCATGATCGAAACTAATATATATGGTTGTCTTCTGAACTCAGGAAACAGAAACATTGACAGAAGAAATCAAGCACTTCGTGCATTAGACAGTGAGAAAATGGCCAAAGACTTGATATGCTCGGGTGCGTTCTTGAATACATTAGAAAAACTTTCAGCCAAAAGGGTCTGATCGATTTGCAAAACTCTCGATTGTTTTGATTTTGTGGCTTTTCATAATGCGCACCGTGCGCAATCTAATGTTTTGTCCCTTTGAATTAAAATGAAACTATTTATCCTTTTATGTCATTATCATGTAACTAATATATATTATTGTCTTGTGAACTCAGAAAACATAAGTGACACAGGAAATCAAGCTCTTCGTGGATTAAAGTATAAAAAATTTGGCAAAGCACTTGACCAATTTTTTTTATTCTTCAGAAAACCTGTCAAAAACTTGATAGAATCGGATGAGTTTAGAGAAAAATATGAGCATCGCATACAAGTGCCATTTTTTGATTGGAAAAGCATTCTAGTAGCTACAAATGGCTTCTTAGAAGAAAACAAGCTTGGACAGGGGGGCTTTGGATCTGTTTACAAGGTAATTTCGAGAGTATCAATTGGTATTTAATATTCATGTAAACTAGTTTCTATTAGCGGTAATGTTGTGAATATGGTGTCTCAGGGCACATTTCCAGGAGGTGAAGAAATTGTGGTAAAGAGGCTTGACCTTTTCTCACGCCAAGGCGAAGAAGAGTTTATGAATGAGGTGTTGACGGTTGGAAAGCTTCAACATATGAATATTGTTAGGCTTTGGGGATATTGCACAAAAGGAGATGAAAGGATTTTACTTTATGAGTACATGCCGAACAAAAGCTTAGACTCTTTTATATTTGGTTGGTTCCTAAACCGAATTCCTAATATCTTGTAGCGCTTGATAAACTGTATCTTGTTTAAATAAAAGTTGATTTATTGATGCTGCTAAAATTTTTTCTGGAATGGCAAATGGAAACCTTGCAAGATCAAAGGCAAAGCATGCTTTTGAACTGGGAAATGCGCATCAACATCATTTTGGGAATAGCTCGTGGGCTTCTTTATCTTCACCGTGACTCAAGATTGAGGATCATCCACAGAGATCTGAAACTTGGCAACATTCTTTTAGATGAGGAGATGAACCCCAAGATATCTGACTTTGGCTTTGCAACGATTGTTGGAGGCAAAGAAACCGGGGGAAACACAACAAGGATATGTGGAACTTAGTAAGCACAATTTTCAATCCCCCAACTCTATTTACTCAAAGAATATATAAGTGCCTACCTTATCCACTAATGAATGTTGGCATGCAGTGGGTATATGTCTCCAGAGTATGTATTTGATGGACTTTTCTCAGTTAAATCCGACGTTTTTAGCTTTGGTGTAGTTCTACTTGAGATCATAAGTGGAAAAAAGACACAATTTTACCAGTCAGAACTAGCCATGCACCTTACAGACTATGTAAGTGTGTTTAATTTTTTTTTTTTTTTTGTTTGTAGTCATTCATTTCGTTTGGTTGTTTTACACTCTATAAAATTCTAATTTTAAAATTGTCACAGGCATGGAGATTGTGGGTTGAAAACAAGGTGTTGGATTTAATGGATCCGACTCTACATGAAATTTGCAATGTAGATCAATTTGTGAAATGCGTAAATATTGGACTCTTATGCATAGAAGAAGATTTAAATGACCGCCCAACCATGTCAAATGTTGTTACAATGCTTGACGGTGAAGGTGCAACATTTCCAACTCCAAAACAGCCCGCATTTGTTCAATGGAGAGGCCTTTCTAGCAAACCTAGTTCTTCTAGTAAGCCAGATACCACATATACAGAATCAACTAGTAGTACTTTAGAGATGCATGATAATAATGCTTGATACCAATGCAAGTTATCTTTGAGTAGTGGCCCAAACATTTGATATCAATTCTAGTAGAGTAGCTAAGCTGCTCGTACATTCATTGGCTCTCATGTGGTATTTTGGACCATTGCGTTTTTCATTCCTTTGCTCAGAGTTACCATGGCAATTATACGTTTATTTGTTTGGGGCTACCATTGACAATAGTCCATAAAGGAAGTGTACCTTGCATAGGTAAAATTTTAGGGGAAATGATGGGTGTTATTTAGGTGCTTTCTTGATCTTAGGTGAATATTATTTTCTAAAATCAAGTGAGAGAAATAAAGTTTACTTTTTTTTTTTTTTGTTTTTTTTTTTTTAGAAAATAATATTCACCTAGAATTAGGAGGACACTTAGCATTTTCCAAATTTTAGAAGTATACCTTGCATAAAGTAATCATACGTTTATTTGTTAGGGGCTCATTTGTTTGAATGTAAAATGATTTTTTTTTTTTTTTTTTTTTTGGGGTACTTTTTAGTGTTTGGTGCAGCTGAAAATAATAGACAACATAAAATATTTACGATTGGATTGAAAAAGTTTTTTTTTTTTTTCATAAAATGGTTTTTATTTTTTAAAACCGTAAATTATTTTTCGAGTTTGAGCTTATGATTCTCAAATCGCTATACCACTATTAGAACACCGTTAGGCCTTTGCTAGAACCCTGCTGGGGATCCATTGGGATCCCACCAGATCTCACTGAGACACCATCGGAACCTACTAGGATCATTGAGCCTCCTCCGGGACCCATAGAGCCTAAGTTAAAAATTGATTTTTATAGGTTAAAATGATTGAATATAATATAGGGTAAAGTATACTTAACCCCCTCAAATTACTATTACAATGACAATCTACCCCTCAAACTATCACTTACGACAATTTACCCCTTAAACTTTGAAAACAATGACAATGTACCCCCCATGTTAGCAAAATGACGAAATTACCGCCATAAAATTTTTAATAAGACAAAAATACCCTTAAAATTTTGAAGAAAAAAAATTAAATTTTAGTATTTTTGTTTTTATTTTAGTAAGGGTAATTTTGTTATTTTGTTAAAATTTGGGATACATTGTCATTGTTTTGGTAGTTTGTGGAATAAATTGTCGTAATTGATAGTTTGTGGGATAGATTATCATTAGTGTGGTAGTTTGAGGGGATTAAGTAGACTTTTACCCTAAAATATAATATAAAAATATATTTGTAATTTTTGTGCGAAAAAATATTTTTCCGAAAAGAGTTATTGTAAAAAGTGTTTGGAATTTAACAATTTTTTTTTTTCAAATCACTAGCCTTTAAATTTAATTAAATCACCTCTTCAGGTATGGGCCATTACTGTAAACCTCAATCCGTACACCAAATTTTTTTAACAGGACTACGCAAGAGTGACACGTAGGCTGATATCCATGTGATATCCAAGAAGTTATACAAAGTAGGATCCTACAAACTACAAAGTTTACATATATATTAACGTTGAGTAAGCGCCAAATAACTTTGCCATATCATTTCAAAAAGGTCACATCATATGCTAATGCTCTGCAACTTTATCAAATAGCTGTTTCAAGCCAAAAGCAACAAAACAAGCTTTAGAAACATATAATCTTCAACATTTTATATTCTGGTAGATTGGACAAGCTGCATGCTTCCAGATATGGTGTCTACATAAAAGCTTCATGTGGTATTCTGGCAACCATTAATATTTGCTATGGCAATCAGCTATTTGATTGATTCACCTATATATATATATATTCACCTATATATATATATTTGCTATGGCAACCGTTTAACTTTAATCCATGTAGCAAGTGCACCCAATATAGGTAAGGAAGATTCTGTCTGATTTGTCAAAAGTTGTCCAGCTCATGCCAATTTTTTATTGGACATGTTTCACTAATAATAGGAGTTAAAGTCAAATTTAATAATTTATGGTGCTTCAAAGTCAAAAGCAACAACAACTAGGAAAGGTTGGACCGTGTGATTAAATCTGTTCTCGGGCAAAGCGCAAGAACACGAAATGGTAAAGGAGTCTAGATAATTGAGAATCTCATCTTTTATTTTTTATTATATAAATGTTATGAGTAGTAACTCTTTTACTAATAAATGTTAATTAAATAGTATAAATTGATGTGTATCTTATTTATTGGAAAAATATAACGAATACCAATGAATAAGCTACACATTAGTTTAATAAGCTTTTATTACTAAAAAAATTAATACCCCTAATATTTCTCTTTACATCAAGGATATGAGAAAAGAATTCCTATCCGAATAGAAAAGGCTCATCTGAAAAATCTTCTTACTCATGAGAGATCTTTTCACGGTTCATATTATATTTTATTAGGCCAAAGGGACTCTCTAGCCAAAATAGAGGGGTTAGCTTAGATATTTTCTTGCTCGGATAGGAGGGCCTCTCTCACACAGCCCATATTATTTTTTTTGCTTCCTTTTTCCTTGAATAAAAAATAACAAGAGATTGGAATTCGTCCTAAAAAGACATGTGATGCAGCATGACTTCATGAGATGCAAAATAGAATTGCAAGAAGAAGAGATATATACTTCTTTGACCTTGATACTATCAAAGAATCTACGAAACTTTCTCTAAACGCTAGATACTCTTTAGGGTTTGAAGGAAAATAATGAAAAAATTCAACTCTAAATAATCTTATTGATAAAAAGTTAAAAACTGAATAATAATCAAATGCTACGTTTTAGGGTCTATAAAACATGTATTTATAGGCCCCAAAACCTAAAAATAATAGTAAATAGAATCGGATTGGTAATCTTACAAGGCCTGTCCAGATGGGACATACCCTTGTCCGGACATGTGGGATCCATGCCCGGACATAAATTCTAGAAACTCCAAATTACTCCTCATATCTGGACACGAATGTCATGTCCGGACACTGCGATCGTGTTTTGACTCTTTAGAGTTTCTTCAGTACACTCACATCTGCCCGAGTCTTCCTCATAAAGTCCCAATCACTCTTATCTATATCAACATGCCTTGGTTGTTGTCTAGGGCATGCAAGCTGCCCTAGAACAAGTTATATATATATATATAATATATTCGTGCCCTGCTTGGATAGAGGCAGTGCTTGCCTGCTTGGGATGCTTATAGGAACATGGCGGCCATAAAATCTGAAGCCAACAATTCTTAGCTTTATATTATATAAAAACATAATTTTTTTTATAAAAAAAATCAAAAGTAAAAAATATTTTTCAAAACCATTATAAAAAACACTGATGATTATTTTGCTTTCTCCTTGCTACAGTACTTCTCATAGAGTTCATTGATGTATCTCTCTGGACTAATCTATGGGGTATTGTAGTCTTTTTAGTCACAAGAAAAGACATGGACATCGACTTTGGCCTTCATATGTCTTTCTCATCATATTATTAAAATAACAAGAAAAAGTGTTAGATGATGCTTTGTAACAAGAAACCCGCGTAATCACATCTTAAATTCTTTCCCTCAAAAAGAGAGAGGACCCCATTATTAACATAAAGTATATCTTTAACAAAACCCGACAATCTTGACCTCGCTGGCCGCTTTGCTTTTTCAATAATTCAACATAGTCCGGTAAAAAGCTAAACTTTATCTTGCTGTAACTTGTGTATTGCTGAATTGGTATAAGCTGTTTTGAATTTTACTAATGTTTTGGTATGGCTCTTGAGGGAGCACGTCTGCGGTTTTCGTCACCTAAGTTTTTTTTGAGCAGTTCTCAACAAACAACTGTTACCTTGGTCATGTCAAAATTGAATAGCCACAGTTGGTCGCACCTAGGGGTGTCCAACCGGTCCGGTTTCTCGGTTTTTGGCCAAAACCGGAACCGGAACCGGGGTACCCCGGTTCTCGGTCGGTTCCGGTTTTACCCGGTCCGGTAACCGGTTTTTGAATAAAATTAGTTTTTGGGGTTTATTTTAGGTATTGGGCCTAAAATAAGTTTTTTTTTTTTTGCATAAGTTAGCTC
>NC_081545.1:6955204-6957932 GCF_901000735.1 Corylus avellana | reverse complement strand
AAATCCCTCTTGAGGTTAGAGCAAAGAGATTCAGGTCCTCCTGTTTAGACGTAGCAACATCTCTTCAAAAAAATCCATGAAATTGCTACAACTCCACCTGCATTTTTGAAGTTTGTGATTACTGGAACCCCATACATCTTGTGCCGATGGACAAGCCCATAAGATATGGTGGGCCGTTTCCTTCTCTTGACAGTAGAAATTACACATCTCTTCATCAATGATTCTTCTTCTTTTTAGATTATCCTTAGTGAGTAAGATGTTTTTGCAGGCTCTCCATAATAAAACTTTAGTAGAAGAATTTGGTACCTTCAAGCTCCATATGGTCTTCCATACCGCTTGTCCTCTACCTTGATTGGAACTCTCTCCTTTCTTCCTCTCTTGGTGTTCCTTTTTGATATGATAAGCACTTTTTACAGAAAATTCTCCAGAACTTGTGGAATGCCATATCAGTTTATCCTTTTGATGATAGTTACTAATGGGGATATTGCATATGATCTCTGCTTCCTCAGCACCAAAGATAGCCCGAACCAGATTCTCCTTCCGCTTGACAGGATTTTCATCTATAAGCTCAGCAACCTTTGCTTCCTTAATTGAACATGGTGACTAGATGGAGTACGTTGTCGGTCTTGGGATCCATTTATCTCCCCAGATTGACACCGAACACCCATCACCAATCCTCCAAAAACTCCCTTCCTGAAAAAGCTCCGTACTTGCTTGAATGCTACGCCAAGCATAAGAAGACTTATTCCCCACCGTGGCGGACATAAAAGATCCTCGGTGAAAATATTTTGCCACCAAACTCTTCGGATTTTGCATTATTCTCCAGCTTTGTTTTGCCAAAAGAGTTTTGTTAAAGCAAACAAAGTCTCTAAACTCCAACCCTCCACTAGCTTTGGCAATACTCATTTTGTTTCAACTCATCTAGTGAATTTTCTTGTCTTTTTCTAAATGACTCTACCAAAATTGTTGCATCAATTTATTCAACTCCTTGCATAGCTCTTTTGGTAGCAAAAAAATGCTCATACTGTACGTGGGAATCATCTGCACCACCGCCTTTAATAAAACCTCATTCCCAGCTTGTGAGAGGAAATTCGTCTTCCAGTCAATTACATTCCTTTTCACCTTCTCCTTCAGAACCTGAAATTCCCTTACTCGAGATTTTCCCAAGAGAGCGGGTAGTCCTAACTAAGTGTCATAACGCTGTGAAGCCGGGACCCCCAACAAAGACAACATACAATCATGTGCAGGTTGAGTTGTATTCCTGCTGAAAAACACCGTTGTTTTCTCTTTATTCAATCGTTGCCCCGAAGCATGTTCATAGGTGTCCAACAGTTTCGCCAAATGCCCCCAATCTTGCGATGTAGCCTTACAGAAAAGGAGACTATCGTCAGCAAAAAATAAATGGTTTATCTGCACACCTCTTGGTGAAGTTGGGACCCCCTCCAAGTAAGCCTGTAATTTCCGCTTGCTTTAGATGAGCACTCAGAACCTCCGCACATAGAATAAACAGGTATGGTGAGAGAGAGTCACCCTGTCGAATTCCTCTTCAGGGTTTAAAATTTCCCATTGGATCGCCATTGATAAGGATGGTGTAATTCATTGTCATAACACATTGCATCGCCATACTAACCCATTTGTCAAAAAACCCATCATTTTCATTACCTTTACCAAGAAAATTCACTCCACCTAGTCGTACGTTTTGCTCATGTCAAGTTTTAGTGTCATGTAACCTACATGGGCATACATCCTAGAATGCATGGTATGCAAAGTTTCATTGAACACTAAAATATTGTTCGAGATCAGTCTACCTGGAATAAACGTTGATTGGTTGCTCGAGATAATATGTGGGAGAATAATTTTCAACCTGTTCACCAATACCTTAGAGAGAATTTTATACAATACATTGCACAAAAATATAGGTTGAAAATCTGAGACCACAGTGGGATTGGACTTTTTAGGAACAAGAGCAATAAAAGTGGAATTAACTGTTGGAATAATAAATCCAGATGATCAGAAAAATATTTTGTAAAGCCGAGAATACCTCCTTGCCCACGACAACCCAATTATCTTGGAAAAGCCAGTTGGAAATCCGTCCAGACCTGGGGATTTTAGAGGCACCATTTGGCTAAGAGCCAAAGTAACCTCCTCAATTGTTATATCTCTCTCCAAATCAGCATTCATCTAGTCTGTAATTCTCCTTGGTACAATCTTTAGTGCGTCTTCCACTCCTGTAGGACTGGACATGGAAAGGATCCCCCAAACATAGGAGAGAAAAGCTGCTGCCACAGACTCAGGAGAATCACACGTGACACCCTCCTCATCACTACAAAAAAACAATCAATTTTTGACGTGGCTACAGTACACGACTTTTTGCCACATCACTAATTACTGACGTGGCAAAAAATGCCACATCAGTAAATATTTTTCTAACGTGTCAACGTTCGCACGTCAGTAATTACTGACGTGGTAAAATGCTAGCACGTCACTAAAAATATAGCGAGACATTCAATTTTTCCCATCTTCTTTCCCTCTTTTATTATTTATTCTTTCCAGATCTTCTTTTATTTTAATTCCAGATCTTCTTTCCCTTTCTCAATCTCCCTCTTCTCTCTGCATGTGCGGCCAACTCCCTCTTCTCTCTCCATCTCCCTCTTCTCTCTCAATCTCTTCGCACGGCCAGCTCCCTCTTCTCTCTCAATCTCTCCGCAAGGCAGAAGAAGAAGAAGAA
>NC_081545.1:6946607-6955104 GCF_901000735.1 Corylus avellana | reverse complement strand
CGCAGCTTTGTTGATGAGGTCTGATAAGTTTCCAATCTGGAATCCTACCACAAGGTTCATAATGCGTGGTTGCAGTCCTCTTTCAAACTTCCTCGCTTCTAGCTCTCCAGTTGACACGAGATAAGGGGCAAATCGTGATAGTTCGATGAATTTGGCAGCATATTGTTCTACCGTCATTGACCCTTGAACTAGGTCCGTAAATTCCTGGGCTCTGGCTTGTCGAACTGTTTGAGGAAAGAATCGTTCATAAAATTCTTTCTTGAATTATTCCCAAGGAATGGAATCCTCTTCCTTTATTCCTAGCCGGCTTCGTACTTGTCCTTCCTTGGTTTCCCACCATCGATTTGCTTGACCATTTAGGAGGTAAGTAGCATACCTAACCATCTTATTATCGGCGCAGTCCATCACTTTTAGCAGCCTTTCGGTTTGCAGAAACCAGTTTTCTGCAACTTCTGCACCTGCCTTTCCTTCAAATGTAGGGGGTTGCTGCCGACGAAACCTTTCAAACGTGCAAGCTTGTTGTCCTTCGCTAGTGGATCCGTTCCCGCGTCGAGCCTCTTCTAGCAGGTTCACGAGAGTAGTTGCCAACGTTGCTATAGGTCTTAACTCATGGTTTATGATAGCATTTTCTCCACTTCCGGAGTCGTCGAACTCGGTGTTGATTTCTTGGTTATTGTGATTTGGGGACGCCATTTCTTCACAATCGATAATATAACAATCATTAAACGATTTAGACAAGAATCTTATATTATCTAGTAGTGACTACCACGACTAACTCTACTTGGCCGGAATGTGGCTTCCCATTAACCCTTTTTTTTTTTTTTTTTTGAAAAGTCTGCCAGAACCTTATAACCTTTGCTTTGATACCAAAATTGTAACATCCCCAGCCCGTTAAGGCTGAGTTTGTCACTTTTCTTCTTTTTCAACAAAAGTTCTTGCAAAGATCTATAAGGTCTATCAGAGTACTTGATTTTAAAGGATACGATAAATGTATAAAACATTATTCAAGAGATTTTATTACAAGCGAAATTAAAAAACATTAAACTTTAGTTGCAGAATATCATATTATTACAATAACTTATATGAAAAGACTTTGAAAATTAATAATTATTCCCGTCCCCATTTCGGCCTCCTATTCCAGCATCCTTTCTACCTGAAAACAAGAAATAAAACTGAATGAGCCCAAAGGGGGCCCAGCAAGTAAAATCCACAACCATAAATAGTTTTACTCCTTGTTCTCAGTTTTGAAAATCATTTTCGCAAATAAATATAATTCTAGCCATATTAATATCTGTATGTACGGTTGCATCTCCCGTAACATATACATACTATTACATCTAGTAATAGATCATCGTTGTAAATCATCTTTATAAATCATCATCATAATGCATCATTATAAATAATCTCTGTAAATCATCATAGCATATCATCGTTGAAAATATAGTATCATTTTCTCATAATAAGGCCCATGTACACTATTATCCCTGTGCACGAGGGTTGCGGGTCCTTGTGACCATGGCACTGAACTGTGGCCTCAGCCATGCCCGACCGTCAATTAACTCTTTTTCTTGGTGCACTCAACGGTCTGTTGATGGAATACCACCTTCTGGCATAGCCTCCTTCAGTGGTTTCGCTTCCATCCGAGTATCGGTACCGAACTCTTCTCATTCTTACTTATCTTGGGGCCAAAAATACTCTCCTCCATACATGTGCCCTCATTTCATAAACATTTATCTCATCTCTTGTACTTTTCTTTGTACTTCTTTTGATGCATCTTAGGGCAACATGTAGGAGGGTTTATCATCTTTTTTTTCTTTCTTATAATCATCATCATTTCTCAACTTTCTTTTCTCAAAATGGAAACCTTTTCAAATATAACTTGTTGTACTTAGAAAGCATTTAAACAAATAGAAACTTTCTAGGTAATTCTTTTAGAAATCCTTCATGCATGCAACATAACTTCATAATACATAAATAAAATAATCATTAACAATTTACTAAAGAATGAATAAATAGCATGACATGAAGTAATTTTAGAAGGGGTAGTGAATTTACTTACCTCTAGACTGAAGCTAGAAGTGGTATGAAGGAATCTAGTTGCTCCAATATGACTAACACCACTAGTATAACTTTTGAAACTAATTTCTAAAGTCCGCTATCTCTTGTGTCCTTTCTTTCTTGTAGCGCTTGGTCTCGCCCTTTCTCTCTCTGTTCTGAGTAAACACTCTTAGAAAGAAGAAAGACCGAGTAAAAAGCGGAAGAAGGAAGAATATATGCAAGAGATGAGAGAGGAGATGAGTGGTGAAAATTGTGAAGGAGAAGAGCTCTATTTATAGGAGAAAATCAAACACTATTCTACCTTTAATTTACAATTATACCCTTATTTTACTATTTCACCAACCCTATACTATTTCACCAACCCTATACTATTCTACCTTCAATTTACAATTATACCCTCATTCTATCTTCAATTTACAATTATACCCTCATTTTACTATTTCACCAACCCTATACTATTTCACCAACCCTATACTATTTCACCAATTACCATTCTCTAATTACCACTCTCATAAATTTCCCAAGAATTAAAATCCTTAGCTACAATGGATATTAAAATACCATCATTATCAGAATAATCTATTTAAATAGCTTTGAAAATTCTGGGGCACTACAACCCTGTTGGGGATCCATTGGGATCCCACCAGATCTCACTGAGACACCATTGGAACCTACTACGACCATTGAGCCTCCTCCAGGACCCATCGAGCCTAAGTTAAAAATTGATTTTTATAGGTTAATATGATTGAATACAATATAGGATAAAGTATACTTAACCCCCTCAAACTACTATTACAATGACAATTTACCCCTCAAACTATCACTTACGACAATTTACCCCTTAAACTTTGAAAATAATGACAATGTACCCCCCATGTTAGCAAAATGACAAAATTACCGTTATAAAATTTTTAATAAGACAAAAATACCCTTAAAATTTTGAAAAAAAATAAATAAATTTTAGTATTTTTGTTTTTATTTTAGTTAGAGTAATTTTGTCATTTTGTTAAAATTTGGGGTACATTGTCATTGTTTTGGTAATTTGTGGAATAAATTGTCGCAATTGATAATTTGTGGAGTAGATTATCATTAGGGTGGTAGTTTGAGGGGATTAAGTAGACTTTTACCCTAAAATATAATATAAAAATATATTTGTAATTTTTGTGCGAAAAAATATTTTTCCGAAAAGAGTTATTGTAAAAAGTGTTTGGAATTTAACATTTTTTTTTTTTCAAATCACTAGCCTTTAAATTTAATTAAATCACCTCTTCTGGTATGGGCCATTATTGTAAACCTCAATCCGTACACCAAATTTTTTTAACAGGACTACGCAAGAGTGACACGTAGGCTGATATCCATGTGATATCCAAGAAGTTATACAAAGTAGGATCCTACAAACTACAAAGTTTACATATATATTAACGTTGAGTAAGCGCCAAATAACTTTGCCATATCATTTCAAAAAGGTCACATCATATGCTAATGCTCTGCAACTTTATCAAATAGCTGTTTCAAGCCAAAAGCAACAAAACAAGCTTTAGAAACATATAATCTTCAACATTTTATACTCTGGTAGATTGGACAAGCTGCATGCTTCTAGATATGGTGTCTACATAAAAGCTTCATGTGGTATTCTGGCAACCATTAATATTTGCTATGGCAATCAGCTATTTGATTGATTCACCTATATATATATATATATATATATATATTTGCTATGGCAACCATTTAACTTTAATCCATGTAGCAAGTGCACCCAATATAGGTAAGGAAGATTCTGTCTGATTTGTCAAAAGTTGTCCAGCTCATGCTAATTTTTTATTGGACATGTTTCACTAATAATAGGAGTTAAAGCCAAATTTAATAATTTATGGTGCTTCAAAGTCAAAAGCAACAACAACTAGGAAAGGTTGGACCGTGTGATTAAATCTGTTCTCGAGCAAAGCGCAAGAACACGAAATGGTAAAGGAGCCTAGATAATTGAGAATCTCATCTTTTATTTTTTATTATATAAATGTTATGAGTACTAATTTTTTTACTAATAAATGTTAATTAAATAGTCTAAATTGATGTGTATCTTATTTATTGGAGAAATATAACGAATACCAATAAATAAGCTACACATTAGTTTAATAAACTTCTATTACTAAAAGAGTTAGCAGCCTAATATTTCTCTTTTCATCAAGGATATGAGAAAAGAATTCCTATCGGAATAGAAAAGGCTCATCTGAAAAATCTTCTTACTCATGAGAGATCTTTTCACGGTTCATATTATTTTTTATTAGGCCAGAGGGACTCTCTAGCCAAAATAGAGGGGTTAGCTTAGATATTTTCTTGCTCGGATAGGAGGGCCTCTCTCACACAGCCCATATTATTTTTTTTGCTTCCTTTTTCCTTGAATAAAATATAACAAGAGAATGGAATTCGTCCTAAAAAGACATGTGATGCAGCATGACTTCATGAGATGCAAAATAGAATAGCAAGAAGAAGAGATATATACTTCTAAGACCTTGATACTATCAAAGAATCTACGAAACCTTCTCTAAACGCTAGATACTCTCTAGGGTTTGAAGGAAAATAATAAAAAAACTCAACTCTGAATAATCTTATTGATAAAAAGTTAAAAACTGAATAATAATCAAATGCTACATTTTAGGGTCTATAAAACCTGTATTTATAGGCCCCAAAACCCTAAACCTAAAAATAATATGAAATAGAATCGGATTGGTAATCTTACAAGGCCTGTTCAGACGGGACATACCCTTGTCCGGACATGCAGGATCCATGTCCGGACATAAATTCTAGAAACTCCGAATTACTCCTCATATCTGGACACAAATGTCATGTCCGGACACTGCGATCGTGTTTTGACTCTTTAGAGTTTCTTCAGTACACTCACATATGCCCGAGTCTTCCTCATAAAGTCCCAATCACTCTTATCTATATCAACATGCCTTGGTTGTTGTCTAGGGCATGCAAGCTGCCCTAGAACAAGTTATATATATATAATATATCCGTGCCCTGCTTGGATAGAGGCAGTGCTTGCCTGCTTGGGATGCTTATAGGAACATGGCGGCCATAAAATCTGAAGCCAACAATTCTTAGCTTTATATTATATAAAAACATAATTTTTTTTATAAAAAAAATCAAAAGTAAAAAATATTTTTCAAAACCATTATAAAAAACACTGATGATTATTTTGCTTTCTCCTTGCTACAGTACTTCTCATAGAGTTCATTGATGTATCTCTCTGCACTAATCTATGGGGTATTGTAGTCTTTTTAGTCACAAGAAAAGACATGGACATCGACTTTGGTCTTCATATGTCTTTCTCATTATATTATTAAAATAACAAGAAAAAGTGTTAGATGATGCTTTGTAACAAGAAACCCGCGTAATCACATCTTAAATTCTTTCCCTCAAAAAGAGAGAGGACCCCATTATTAACATAAAGTATATCTTTAACAAAACCCGACAATCTTGACCTCGCTGGCCGCTTTGCTTTTTCAATAATTCAACATAGTCCGGTAAAAAGCTAAACTTCATCTTGCTGTAACTTGTGTATTGCTGAATTGGTATCAGCCGTTTTGAATTTTACTAATGTTTTGGTATGGCTCTTGAGGGAGCACGTTTGCGGTTTTCGCCACCTAAGTTTTTTCTGAGCAATTCTCAACAAACAGCTGTTACCTTGGTCATGTTAAAATTGAATAGCTACAGTTGATCGCACCAACCTATCTTTTTAATTATAAAAAAATAAAAATAAATAAAAGGGTAACTTGTAGTTAATTTGTGTCAACTTTTCTTCTTTCTTCAAATTCTTCTACTCCCATTGGTCTCCACTCTTATCTGAAGACTGCCGCACGTGCTTCCCGCTTGTATTTATTTTTCTTCTCTTGCATAACTTTATTGTACCCTATGGAGTCTAGGAGGCTAAATGTTAAATTCTTGAGAGCAGCCATGCACTTTTCCTTTTTCTTCTCGGAAATATCTGTCTTTGACAAAATGTTGACCGTAACTAGCTCGGCATAGTTACTTGTTTGTTTCATCTCAATTTCTTTCGGGTGTTATTTCATCATTTCAAATGGTTAACTACCCTTTTAATTAGAAGAAAAGTTGTAGGTTCAAAGGGTAAAATTACGTTCCCTTTCTTTTTCCTTTCTAAATAGAAAAAAAAAAATCAAAAATCAAAAACAAAAAATGGTTAAATTACGGCTTAGTTTATCCGGCTTAGCTAATCAAAATAAAAAATGATTAAATTACTTGCCCTAATTTGACGCGCTCGATGATGTAGCCTGACTTGATGAGATGCAAAGAAACAGTAACGAGAAGAACGGATAAATAATTCTTAGATCTTGAGTCTATCAACGATCGAAGAACTCTTCTCAAAACTATAGAGTCTATCTATAGCCTAAGGAAAAATATGAAGAAAACTCAATAATTCTTATTTGAGAGAAAACTGATAAAATCCACATAAACTGTTTTTCTAGAGGCTATAAGCATGTATTTATAGCCCCAAGACCCCTATTACTAGTAAAACGCAGAATAATAACTCCAAAAACCCTAATCCTAGCAAAACAAGGAAAGAAAGTCGGTTTAAACCTAAAAATGCAGCAAAAATAACATAGTGTTCCCACATGCGCTCAATCGCACTTCCAGGGGCTTGGTGCGCTCGATCACACGATCGATCGCACTCACAGGAGAGGATCAGTCGCAGTTCCAGGGACTTCACTCGCATTTCCAAGGCATGAGCGCTCGATCGCAATTCCAGGGACTTCCTTTGCTGCAGCGCAAGTCTGGGATCGTGTACCATCCCTTCACACTATCATTTGTCCAAGTCTTCCTCATATATTCTCAAGGATTGTGGTCTACATCACTCGAGCTAACCAGTTAGTCTATACCTCATTTAAGGAGCGTCCTAGTATGAATTTATCCTATTTTCAAGTTTTATGCTTTTCTTTGTTTATTACTTTTTCCCGATATTATAAAACGGAAGTGCTAGGTGCTCTCCTGGTGTTCTCTTGTTCTCCTAATCTTAAGTGGATATTATTTTTTACAAAACGCAAAAAAGAAACTTCCCTTGTTTCTCTCATTTTGTTTTTAAAAAATAATATTTACATGGGACGAGAAGAACACTACAAGAACACTAGGAGAGCACCTAACATTCCCTATTACAAAAATCGTACAATTATGATTTAATTTTTGCCTTAGAAATCTCTATATTTTCTCTAGCATGCCTTCCATCTTTTGATGATTTAATTTTCCACCTTAGGAAGATTTTCTTGCCGTTTTTTAGAAGACTTGGGGATTGTTATAAGAGCTGAATAATTGTAGTAATGATTTCAGTTTTTAAAGTAAAAACATTTAAAGTTGTCTTTTCAAAGCTTTTCTTAGGTAGCTAGCTTGACACTTGTGAATTGATCGAAGACACAAATCTTCTTTTCGATTTGTTTTCTTATGCTACGTCATGCATACATATTTCACCCTAATCAATCCACTAATTCCTGTTTACTGTTCTCATTTATAAAATCAATATGTGGGGGCATTTTTTTTATAATGGGAAACAACTCAGGGTCATTTTTTTAGAAAGGAAACAACATGTGGGTTTTGGATGGTTAGCTACCACTGTACGGTTCCTAGTTAAGTAGACAATTCTAACTACATAGATTTGATTGAGCAAAAGAATGAGAAAAACCATCATCATTACTGATTCTGTAAAATACATGGTGTCTACCATCTTCTTATCTTACACATTTTTGTTTTGCTCATCTTTTTTGCTTTGCTCCGCTAGAGATACCATAACATTTAGCAGATTGGTAAGCTGTGATCAAGAGGATACTCTTATTTCAGCAGGAGAAAGATTTGAGCTAGGATTTTTTACTCCTGGTTCTGACACAAGAAAATATGTTGGAATATGGTTTTACAGGTCAAATCCTCGAACTGTTGTGTGGGTTGCCAATCGAGAGAAACCACTTTCTGGTACTAATGGTGTCTTTGCCGTTGCAGAAGATGGCAATCTCAAGGTGTTGAATGGAACTGGAAACTCTTTCTGGTCGACAAACTTGAAAACATCATTGTCTATGTACAGGACAGCAAAGCTAATGGATAATGGGAACCTGGTTGTGAGCCATGAAGAGAATGGAAATCTGTCGGGGAGAATTCTCTGGCAGAGTTTTGACAACCCAACTGACACATTTCTTCCCGGCATGAAAATGGATGAAAATTTGGTGTTGGCTTCGTGGAAAAGTTATGATGATCCAGCACCTGGGAATTTCTCTTTTCGGCTTGATCAAGGAGGAGGAGACCAATTCATCATCTGGAAAAGATCGTTAAGGTACTGGAAAAGTGGAGTTTCAGGCAAGCTGATTAGTTCTGATGAGGTGCCCTCTGCTATATTTTACTTGCTATCCAACTTCACCTCCACCATAGTAGACAATGACTC
>NC_081545.1:6932066-6946507 GCF_901000735.1 Corylus avellana | reverse complement strand
TTCCCGGTTTCCGGTTTTCCGGTTTCCCGGTTTTCCGGTCCCGGTTCCGGTTTCCCGGTAATTTTTGATACCCCTAGTCGCACCAACCTATTTTTTTAATTATGAAAAAAAAAATAATAAATAAATAAAAGGATAACTTGTAGTTAATTTGTGTCAACTTTTCTTCTTTCTTCAAATTCTTCTACTCCCATTGGTCTCCACTCTTATCTGAAGACTGCCGCACGTGCTTCCCGCTTGTATTTATTTTTCTTCTCTTGCTTAACTTTATTGTACCCTATGGAGTCTAGGAGGCTAAATGTTAAATTCTTGAGAGCAGCCATGCACTTTTCCTTTTTCTTCTCGGAAATATCTGTCTTTGACAAAAATGTTGACCGTAACTAGCTCGGCATAGTTACTTGTTTGTTTCATCTCAATTTCTTTCGGGTGTTATTTCATCAGTTCAAATGGTTAAATTACCCTTTTAATTAGAAGAAAAGTTGTAGCTTCAAAGGGTAAAATTACGTTCCCTTTCTTTTTCCTTTCTAAATAGAAAAAAAAAATCAAAAATCAAAAACAAAAAATGGTTAAATTACGGCTTAGTTAATCCGGCTTAGCTAATCAAAAATAAAAAATGATTAAATTACTTGCCCTAATCTGACACGCTCGATGATGTAGCCTGACTTGATGAGATGCAAAGAAACAATAACAAGAAGAATGGATAAATAATTCTTAGATCTTGAGTCTATCAATGATCTAAGAACTCTTCTCAAAACTTAGAGTCTATCTATAACCAAAGGAAAAATATGAAGAAAACTCACTTATGAGTAATTCTTATTTAAGAGAAAACTGATAAAATCCACATAAACTGTTTTTCTAGAAACTATAAGTATGTATTTATAGCCCCAAGACCCCTATTACTAGTAAAACATAGAATAATAACTCCAAAAACCCTAATCCTTGCAAAACAAGGAAAGAAGGTCGGTTTAAACTTAAAAACGCAGCAAAAATAACATAGTGTTCCCGCATGCACTCGATTGCACTTCCAAGGGCTTGGTGCGCTCGATCACGCGATCGATCGCACTCACAAGAGAGGATCGGTCACAATTCCATGGACTTCACTCGCATTTCCAAGGCATGAGCACTCGATCGCAGTCAACATGCGATCGATCGCAATTCCAGGAACTTCCTTTGCCGCAGCGCGAGTCTGGAATCATGTACCATCTTTTAGGGTGTCTTCACACTACTGTCTGTCCGGGTCTTCTTCATATATTCTCAAGCATTGTGGTCTACATCACTCAAGCTAACTAGTTAGTCTATACCTCATTTAAGGAACATCCTAGTATGAATTTATCCTATTTTCAAGTTTTATGCTTTTCTTTGTTTATTACTTTTTCCCGATATTATAAAAGGGAAATGGTAGATGCTCTCTTGGTGTTCTCCTGTTCTCCTAATCCTAGGTGGATATTATTTTTTAAAAATGCAAAAAAGAAACTTTCCTTATTTCTCTCATTTTTTTTAAAAAAAATAATATCTACATGGGACGAAAAGAATACTACAAGAATATTAAGAGAGCACCTAGCATTCCCTATTACAAAAATCATACAATTATGATTTAATTTTTGCCTTAGAAATCTCTATATTTTCTCGAGCATGCCTTCCATCTTTTGATGATTTAATTTTCCACCTTAGGAAAATTTTCTTGCCGTTTTTTAGAAGACTTGAGGATTGTTATAAGAGCTGAATAATTGTAGTAATGATTTCAGTTTTTAAAGTAAAAACATTTAAAGTTGTCTTTTCAAAGCTTTTCTTAGGTAGCTAGCTTGACACTTGTGAATTGAAAACACAAATCTTCTTTTCGATTTGTTTTCTTATGCTACGTCATGCATACATATTTCACCCTAATCAATCCACTAATTCCTGTTTACTGTTCCCGTTTATAAAATCAATATGTGGGGGCATTTTTTTTTATAATGGGAAACAACTCAGGGTCATTTTTTTAGAAAGGAAACAACACGTGGGTTTTGGATGATTAGCTACCACTGTACGGTTCCTAGTTAAGTAGACAATTCTAACTACATAGATTTGATTGAGCAAAAGAATGAGAAAAACCATCATCATTACTGATTCTGTAAAATACATGGTGTCTACCATCTTCTTATCTTACACATTTTTGTTTTGCTCATCTTTTTTGCTTTGCTCAGCTAGAGATACCATAACATTTAGCAGATTGGTAAGCTGTGATCAAGAGGATACTCTTATTTCAGCAGGAGAAAGATTTGAGCTAGGATTTTTTACTCCTGGTCCTGACACAAGAAAATATGTTGGAATATGGTTTTACAGGTCAAATCCTCGAACTGTTGTGTGGGTTGCCAATCGAGATAACCCTCTTTCTGGTATTAATGGTGTCTTTGCCGTTGCAGAAGATGGCAATCTCAAGGTGTTGGATGGAACTGGAAAGCCTTTCTGGTCGACAAACTTGGAAACATCATTGTCTATGTACAGGACAGCAAAGCTAATGGATAATGGGAACCTGGTTGTGAGCCATGAAGAGAATGGAAATCTGTCGGGGAGAATTCTCTGGCAGAGTTTTGACAACCCAACTGACACATTTCTTCCCGGCATGAAAATGGATGAAAATTTGGTGTTGGCTTCGTGGAAAAGTTATGATGATCCAGCACCTGGGAATTTCTCTTTTCGGCTTGATCAAGGAGGAGGAGACCAATTCATCATCTGGAAAAGATCGTTAAGGTACTGGAAAAGTGGAGTTTCAGGCAAGCTGATTAGTTCTGATGAGGTGCCCTCTGCTATATTTTACTTGCTATCCAACTTCACCTCCACCATAGTAGACAATGACTCTGTTCCACATCTGACGTCATCATTATACAGTGATACAAGGTTGGTTATGGATGTTTTGGGACAAATTCAGTATTTGAAGTGGGAAACTGAGATGATTTGGTCATTGATTTGGGCAGAGCCGAGGGATAGATGCAGTGTTTATAATGCTTGTGGGAATTTTGCTAGCTGTAACAATAAGAATGGCATAATGTGCAAGTGTTTGCCTGGTTTCAAGGCTAGCTCGCTGGAGAACTGGAACAGAGGAGATTTTTCAGGTGGCTGCACAAGAAAATCAATATTATGTGGCAAGAATATGGAGAGCGACACATTCTTGAGTCTAAAGACAATGAAAGTGGGAAACCCAGATTCTCAATTTAATGCCAAGAGTGAATTGGAATGCAAAATAGAGTGCCTTAACAATTGCCAGTGCCAGGCTTATTCATATGAAGGAACTGAAATCACTCAACGGGGAGGGACTGGCAGTTCTGCATGCGGGATTTGGTCCGCGGATCTCAACAATATTCAGGAGGAGTATGACAATGGCCGTGATCTTTATGTTCGTGTAGCAGTTTCTGATATAGGTACACCATTCTTTCATTATCTTTAAAAGTTTTTCTTGACTTCTTGATCCCTAAGAAACATTTTTGCTGATGTATAAGGTAATATTTGAAGTTATTTAGTCACTGATATGGAAACTGGTCTTAGTTAGATCTCTTAGGCTTTAATTTTACATGATATTTTCCACTTAAATAGCTTCTGTAATTATGGTCAATTAGTAGTTATTAGGTCAATAATTGACAGGACTCAAAAAAGCCATATCAGCTAAAATGGGTTTTTGGCTTGTATAGCAACACTTTAGAACTTATGATCTATTTAAGAAATATCATTGATGTGTTTCAAAGATTTAGGGCATGTTTGAAATTGTGTTTGAGTAATAGAGTTTTTAAATTAAAAAATATTTTTGGGCAAAAGCTTTATTTTTAAGCTTTTGCCAAAACAAAAGTGTGTTTTGGCCAATTTTTAGGCTTTTTGGACTCTTCAAAGCGCTTTTAATTTTTTTACCAAACCACTACTTTTTTTTTCGAACAGACTTTTTGAATATTAAACGCACTTTTAGGCCACTCAAACACAGTTTCAAACAGGCCCTTAATCAGTTTTTTTTTTTGAAGAATTCACAGCTGCATGCTCTTATTTTAGGCCGAGCTTGTTGTTAGTGTTTTTGAATTCTAGAAATTCTGATTTTGCAGAATCAACGACTAGAAATTGTGAGACTTGTGGCACAAATATGATCCCCTATCCTCTTAGCACTGGACCAAATTGTGGTGATGCAATGTACTTCAATTTTCACTGCAACATCTCCACAGGACAGGTTAGCTTTGAGTCACCTGGCGGATCCTACAGAGTCACAAGCATCTATCCAGAAACAAAAAAGTTTCTCATCCAAATAAAAGATGCAGATAATTGTAGGGATAAGAACGCACAAGATAAATTACTGCAGCTCAACCAGTCATTGCCGTTTAATGTGATCAGCTGGTGCAATGTTGAGCCAGCCAATTTTAGTTCTAACTTATCATTCAAAGGTGAAGATGAAGTTGAGATTGGTTGGGATCCGCCACCAGAGCCAACTTGCTCTTCACCTTTAGACTGCAAGGACTGGCCAAATTCAACCTGCAATGTAACTAGAGATGGGAAGAGAAGGTGCCTTTGCAATGCAAACTTTGTATGGGATGGCTTGAGCTTGAATTGCACTCAAGGTGAGGATACAGTTCTAAGCAAACGTTATGCAATGATTTTCATTATAAAGTAATGCAATGTTGTAGACTGCTATACAACTGGGATGACGTTGCAGCCACGTCATCAAATCATCTAGCAGTCGAATAACAGTCCACAAAATAACATTACTCTTCATTATATGAATACACTTTTTTTTTTTTTTTTTTGGACAAGAATGAATTAGGTCAATAAACTTCCCAAGACAGAAATGAGTTTAGGTAAGTGCTGCTAAGATTTTCAGTAGCATTGCCCATGGAAGTGGGGGGCAGTGGGGGAGGTCTGTGAATTCTCAAAACCCTAGATAGCAAGATCATCAGTATATACTTTAAAACCTATTGCAGTCTAGCAAGATCACATTTTCAAGCTGCCTTGCACAGATGTGCAAATAATTAGTATTTCCTGCCAACCAATGAGAAGTCCTCTTTCATTCTTGCAGGAACAGAAGGACGGTCAAGAAGGAAGTTGCCCTTGTCTCTGATTATTGCAATAGTTTTTACCAGTGTAATTGTCCTATTTACTCTCTCCAGTACTATTTTTTATATCTATATTTGGAGAGGGAGGATGGCTAAGAGACAAGGTAAACTAGAAACCATTTATCATTGCTTATTCAAGTAAATAGCCTGCAACTGAATAATAAAGCTAACCTATTTGAAATCAGAAAACAGGGGAACTGTACAGAAAAGTCCAGTGTTTCACTTATATGACAATGAGAGACGTGTCAAAGACTTGATTGAATCAGGAAGGTTCAAAGAAAATGATGCAAAAGCAATAGATGTACCGTTTTTTGATTTGGAAACCATACTAACTGCTACAAATAGTTTCTCGAATTCAAACAAGCTTGGACAAGGAGGGTTTGGTTCTGTTTACAAGGTAATGATCCTGCTCTTTGATACTCTGCTCGAATTGATTTTCATTGTTCCTATTTAACAATTCCACAATCAGGGTAAGTTTTTAAGAGGACAAGAAATTGCAGTAAAGAGGCTCTCGAGTGGTTCTGGGCAAGGTCTAGAAGAATTTAAAAATGAGGTTGTCTTGATTGCCAAACTCCAGCATCGAAATCTGGTTAGACTTTTGGGCTATTGTGTCAAAGGAGATGAAAAGATGTTGCTCTATGAATATATGCCAAACAAAAGCTTAGACTCCTTCATATTTGGTCAGTCTCTACATTGTATTTCAAGTGTATTTCATTGCATGGTATAATATATTGATTAAAAGCTAACTTATTTTCTTTGGGTGGAAAAATTTTTGTACTTCAAAGATCGAAAGCTATGTGTTTTATTGGACTGGGACATGCGGTTCAGCATCATTTTAGGAATTGCTCGAGGGCTTCTATATCTTCATCAAGATTCTAGGTTAAGGATCATTCATAGAGACCTGAAAACAAGCAACATTCTACTAGATGAGGAGATGAACCCTAAAATCTCGGACTTTGGCTTGGCAAGGATTTTTGGAGGCAAAGAAACTGCAGCAAACACCAAAAGAGTAGTTGGGACATAGTAAGTTTCTGTAGATCAAGCTTAGATTTATGTCTAGAATTCTATCACAATATTCAATCCTCCAACTTTCTTTGAGGGAAAAAAAATACAGGCATGGAGTTACTTACCAAATTCACTGATTATCTTCATATTTTCTAATTATGCAGTGGCTATATGTCTCCAGAGTACGCACTAGATGGGTTTTTCTCAGTCAAGTCCGATGTTTTTAGCTTCGGTGTTGTTGTGCTTGAGATTATTAGTGGGAAAAGGAACACTGGTTTCTATCAACCTGAACAAGGTTTAAGCCTTCTAGGCTATGTAAGTTTGCTGAATTTTTCCCTTTTGTGTTCATTAACCTTCTGTATATCATCTTATATTTCACAAAACTTCCAGGCATGGCATTTGTGGAAAGAAGACAAGTCACTGGATTTAATAGACCAGACACTATGCGGAAGCTGCAACACAAATGAATATCTGAAGTGTGTGAATGTTGGGCTCTTATGTGTGCAAGAAGATCCAAGTGATCGTCCGACAATGTCCAATGTAGTTTTCATGCTTGGCAGTGAAGCTGCAACTCTTCCAAACCCTAAACAGCCAGCTTTTGTTGCTAGAAGATGCCCTTCTAGCAAAGCTTCTTCTTCTAGTAAACCAGAAACCTGCTCTAACAATGTGTTAACAGTGACTTTGGACAATGGAAGATAGTGGAGGACTTCTCTTCATCAACCTTAAATTCTGTATGCAGTTTCCTTTGATTTTTGTTGTTTGATATCTGGTGTCATCTTTTGTGACAAATGATCTACTCAGAGTACTGCAATGTCTGATGGAACTCTGTTTTGTCCTTCACTTCAGTAACTGTCTACTAATTAATGATTACTTTCACCAATATATTCACACTTTTCATTTTAATCTTCATGTGTTCATCAATGTTGAGACTCAATTGTATTAAGAGAGAGGGTTTGAGTGATGGCTCTTTGAGAGAGTGTATTATTTGTGTAATCTTCATCTTTGCTAACAGATTTTTTGCCTATTCTCTGCTGATGTCAACATTAGGATTGGGATTTTCTGCAATCCCCTATCCAAAGGAAAATTGTAGAAATTTTTTGAGAGAGGGCTCAAATGAATTTTTTTAAAATGGCAAAAATAAAATCAAACACCGAATTCGAGGGGGGAAAACTGTGGAACTTAAGGCGCAAAACAATGTTTGTTGAAAATAGCTCGGTGACGACAACATGCGTGCTAAAATAAGCTTCATTGGGTCATATGTGCAATTCTGATACTCGTAGCAAAAGTTATGCCTCTTTACTGCACGTTGTAGCTGCAATTAGGCTTAATCATGCCGATTCTTGCCATCCTTACATTGACCCTCTCAGTCAAGATATGTCAAAACCATCAACTCAACATCAGCTATGACTCCTGCAAGTTGCAGCAAGTGCTCAAGTCCATTTTTGCTTGCCGCTATGGATTCTACCTCCCTCCTGTAGCTCATTGGAAGACAATGTCTACTGAGCTTCCACCGCGAAACCAGCGCCAAGACTTTTCTTGGCGTGCATACTAAGTTAGACTGGAGCAATTATATACAAGACACCCCACTTTGGTTGCCTTTGATTTTTCCTTATATTTGCTTGGAATTGTTTTATATTTATCTTTTGAAGCAATATATGTATTTTTCATATAACCATGTTAAAGTATGATTAAGTGATTAAATTTATCTCTTCCTATTAGCTTAAGCTTTTAAGAAAATTGGTAATTCAACATGATATCAGAGCCAAAGGTCCTGAGTTCGAACCTTGACTCCGTCAAATGACCCCCTCATTTAAATTAAATATTGTACGTGTTGAACCTCACCTATTAAAGGGAGTTTGAGCCCACACGTGAGAAAAAATGTTAAAGTATGATTAAGTAATTAAATTTATCTATTTCTATTAGCTTAAACTTTTAGGAAAACAGATAATTTAACAAACCCAACGCAATTCATTTGTCAAAGGTATATCCTACTTCGAAATCTTAAAAGGTGAATCCAATATATTTGTTGATAGGCATTGAAAATCATTAATTAATACTTAATAGTAACCCAAACAAATTTAACTAATAAATAATCTTGAAAATCATAATTACTATTATATGAACAAGATGTACTTATTAGGACCAGTCTTCCTTCTACTTTTGACTTTTTTTTTCTTCTTCTTCTTTTTCTTTCTATTTACGTGAAATTTCAAAGTAGAATGTGAATTTTGGTCAGTTTGCACATTAATTCCATAAAAGATTTCTAAATGCTTCCAACTAATTAATTTCTACGGAAGGCAGTTACATGAAGAAGGAGCCGCCATGGGTACATATACACGTACATATAGTCAGTGGCGGATATACACAAGGGCAGGCCCTGGTAAATTTTTTATGCCGTTACATGTAGGCCACAACTTCATTATATTTTATTATTTTATTTCTGCTCCTATTAAGATAAATTTCTGAATCCACCACTACATATAGTGCAAACTCACGATTTATCTCAAAAGTTTAAACCATATAAATAGGTAAATTTAATTATTTTTTTTCCTTATGTTTGTACTTGTACTCTCTTTCAATAAACGAAATCTAACACATAAAATATTTTAACTAACTAAGAGTGGATGATTGGACGGAAATATGATTCGAACTCATAATCTCTGACATCATGTTAAATTACTGCTTATCTAAAAAACTTAAACTAATAAAAAAAAAAAAAAATTAATACTTTGACGTATTATACGACAATGAATGCCTTCGAACAAAGAAAAACAGAGGTATGTGTGAAGACTAAATGCAAATGAGAAAGTTGGGCGTTGTTTGACTGCTACTGCTAGCATCAGTATTTCACTATTTCTTCATCATCCATCAAATAGTCAATGCGCTCACGAGTAGCACATCGAGTGTATATCACTCAAAAAAGTGTATTAAACTTTCATATATAAATAAAATAAAATAAAAACGTGTATTGAAATGTATGTGTGGCTGGGAAAAGAGGTATACATGGGTGGTGGGAGGTACACGGGTCCAAGACGAGTGTGGACCACTGGGGGCTACCAGCCTATCACATCTCTTTCTTTTCTTTTATAATCTTTTATTAGGCCTCTTAATATTTCCCAATAAGTTGGAGACAACAAATCATTCTTGCTGATTTTCTTTTTGGCCTGGTGCAGGGGAGGCTTCAACGGTGAAAACTGAAAAGTTACATGTTCGCTTGCCTTTTTTGATATTCAATGCAATTGGGAGGAAGCCTTCGCTTGTTTTGGCTTTGTCAAAATCATTTTTCAACCCACCCAGAGTTTTTCTTTTAATTGAATTGGAAAAAAATTTTCTCATTCAACTTATTAAACTGATACGTTTCTTTAAAATATGTAATTTTTACATAACTTAAAAGATTTGTTAATATTGTTTTAAAGACGTCTTTAAAACGGCCATCATGTCTCATTCAACTTATTAAACTGATACATTTCTTTAAAATATGTAACTTTTACATAACTTAAAAGACTTGTTAATATTGTTTTAAAGACGTCTTTAAAACGGCCATCATGTTTCTAATTCTCTCTTTAGGTAAGTGGCCCAAAAGAAGTTCCCAAAGGTATATTTTGTTTCATGTCATGAGTAGGAGAGTTTTTAGAACATTACTACTAAATTTGCATAGAAAGGGGCTACCAAAAACATAGAACCTTCAAGGAAGGACAAGCATCAAAGTTTAGTTTAGGGTTTAACTTTAATTAATTAAATCCACCTCAAAAGAAGTAGATATGCTTGATTGCAACAAACTTTCTTAGCAATGAAGTAAAAGATTAAAGAGTTGTAGGCTTAGTCGCATCTTCCTCCACATTTCTTGCAACTTTTCCCAAAATCTTTTCAAGAAAGTGAAACCCAAATTAAGGTGCCATTCTGACCAAACCAGAGCTTTTGGAGCCCAAAAAAAGGCAGAGATGATAAAAGTCTCCTAGTTTCAGGGGTTGTTTGTTAACCCCTCTTGTACTGTAGCCTTTTCCACAGCACTGTAGCTTCAACTCGGCGCCGAAGACAATTGAGAAAAGCAGTCAAACTGCACGCTGCACGCTAACTATTTTACCCCTTTCTTATGCTAGTCAATGACTATCTTGTCCCTTCAAAACACCCACACAAAAAGCTTGCTGAAATTTCTCCCCCCCAACTCACAACACAGCGTGCAGTTTCCCCAATACCAGCAACACTCACTCCTTCACAAAAATAAACATACCCCTATGAAATCCTATACCCTATTGTATAGGATATGTGATTTTCACATCTATTCTTAATATATATATAATAGACCATGTAATATTTACTCTTAGAACATATGATTCTGACATATTTTTAAATTTTTCAATAATAATAATATATACTACGCTCATATTCTACTAGACTAATGTGACTGTACTTATAAATCTTTATTAAAAGCTTAAAAATAAATTAAACACTACAACTTACTGGTAAAATGAAAGTATAGTATATTGGTAAGGGTGAAACCGCCCTAACCGCCTTAACCCCTAACTGAATTAATCATTGTTAAAGGCAGTAATAAAAATGATAAAAAGTAATTAACAATTATTAGGATTATTAACCGCTAATCACCGGTTAACCGCCTAGACAGATAGCAGATAACAATCTTTTCATCCCTAGGTATATAAAATTACTGATTTTTCAAATAAATAATTACGTCATATATCCAATTCGCCGACATGGGAAAGGAAGCAAAACGAAAATGACAATTATGCCCTTGATATAAGCAACCCTCTGTTCCAGTCAAAAACATTAAGATTTGCCAAATGGCACGAATGCCCCTGACAAACTTCTACGAAACTCACAGGCAATTGCATCCTTGCAGAATCAAAGCCAGCCAAGCAATAAACGCTCTGTTCCTGTGCTGTCATCCATTGCGACAGCCATTACGTGTTCCTTCCAAGAACCCCTTCCTTCTGATCCCATCTTTCCGTGTATATATATATATATGTTCATTCAGTCCCTTTGCCTCAACCATTGACAACAGCGATCAAATCTGTTTTCAATTCCCTCTCTTTTCTCTGAAATCACAAGCAACGAAAAGGGTCTTCGTCAACAATGGCAGGGATTGGCAAAGGGGCTGTTTTTGAGGATATGCTGCCGATGATGGCTGACAAACTGGGTGGCGATGGGCTTATAAGGGAGCTGTGTAATGGGTTTCAGTTGCTGATGGACAAGGACAAGGGGGTGATCACTTTGGAGAGCCTGAGGAGGAATTCTGCGCTTCTGGGTCTCCAGGACTTGAAGGAGGAGGAGCTTGTGAGCATGGTCAAGGAGGGTGATTCGGACGGCGATGGGGCGCTAAATCAGATGGAATTTTGTGTGTTGATGTTCAGATTGAGCCCTGAGTTGATGGAGGAATCTCAGTTCTGGCTTGAGGAGGCCATGGAAGAGGAGCTCAACTACCCGATGTGCTGATTTTGTGGGAATATTATTCCCTGCCGTACGCTGTGCATACTGTTGTAATTGAGGAAAAACTTTCTTTGTAATTCAAATTCTTTTACCTATCTCCTATATTTTTGGGAATAAGTGAAGATTTAATAAGATAAATACTGATGCCATTGATGTTCTTTTACCTATCTCCTTATTGATCCATCGTTAAGAGCTTCTGAGTTGAAGAAGCTCCAATTAATCGCCCAACAATGGCTTCAGTAGTTGTATGTTGAGGAATCATAGTGCATCGCTTCTTGAGTGAAAGTGCTTGTTTTTCGGTAGAGTGGTCGATTCGGATTGGCGTTTCCAATTCGTATGTTTGACCCATTAATTCTCGAAGGATCCTGACACACATATTTCCTCAAATGAGTCAAATTTTTGAATTCTAACGCAGCCAAATTAAATTAATTCGGGTCAATCCCAATCAATCTGAACTTAATCATACTAAACCATTACTCGCTAATTTTATGTTTTGATATAATATGCTTTCTATATGACATCTAAATGCATGTTTGGCATTACATTTGAAAAATAGAGTTTTTGAATAAAAAATACTTTTGGACAAAAGTTTCATTTTTAAGCTTTTGTCAAAAGTGTGTTTTGATAATTTTTGAGCTTTTTGACCTTCAAAAGTTCTTTGAATTTTTTTACCAAACAAGTTTTTTTTTTTTTTTTTCAAATGAACTTTTAAGATATTAAACACACTTTTAAAGTCCATAACTGCAATCTCAAACATGCCGTAATAGTTATTCCAAAAAGAAGCTGAATAAACTTGGAACAAGCACTTTAAATATTTTAAACCAAAGAAGCATGGCATTCTTGGGATTGCTAGTACCGAGAATAGTTAGGGAAAAGTACATAAACTCTCATTTCGCTCTCATCACCTAATTTGCAATATTTTCTTAAACTTTTAATTAAAGTAATATTCGCTTCCTTTTCAAATTACTAAAAATTTATAATATACCACTTTTTTTTTCGCAAAATGACAAAAATGCTCCCAAGTTTTTTTTTTTTTTTTTTTTTTTTAAAAAAAAAATATCACTATAAATTCAGGGAAAAAAAAATGCTCCCAGCATTGTTTGGATAGGCCAAATTTTATTTTTGTTTTGAATTTTTTTAAAAATCGATGCAGATGTATTGTTTGGATGGGCCAAATTTTATTCTTGTTTTGAATTTTTTAAGAAACCGATGTATATGTGTTGTGTGATTTTTAGAACATTGGGCAAAATTTTGAGTTTGTGAATTTGTGCCAAATCTGTTTACAAAATCAAAAAATATGAATTTGAAAACAAAAACAAAAACATGCCTAGCCAAACAAGGTACGGACTTGGGATGCGGCGACTGCTAGTCGAACTGCTAAGGCTTCTCCTGGATTCGGTTCACAAGGAGGAGAGACATGGCTGCTGGCAAAAATGATTGAGATGTTGGAGCTTAAACCTACAATTGTACAAATAGAGAGATGATCTCTAATTGCAACATCAAGAAGGGCATCGATGCACGTTAGAAGGGTGCGGGGAAGAGTCAAAACACTACGTCATGGGTTCGAGTTATGAAGGTGACGACCTATAGGTTGAATTAAAATACTGCTAAGTTAGTGGAGCCGCCAAAAGAAAAATGACTACCAGCGGATCAGTGTTGAAAAGGTGGACTGTAGGTGACGTCGGTTGTGGAAGTGTGATGGTATATTACGATCTTAATGTCTCACATGAATTAAGTTCAATCTTAATCATGTGTATGTAAGATGTTTTGACACCTTTCTCTTGTAAGCCAGTTTTCAGAGGTAAGTTATACCCAAACTTTATATGGTATGCAAGTGGAAAGCCAGTGCCAGATCAATTTTTACATTAACAAATTTAATCTTTGGTAGATCTTTATGTTCCAAAAAATTGTCCACTCTAGAGCATAAAGAAAGGGGATTAAATGGGGTTGGGTTGCTAAGTAACTTGTAGGCGGAAAGGGTGGTGAAGCTACCATATCTACGTGGGATCTAAATCAATTTATCTGGAGAAGGCAATTCAGGATGGTGGATGTTCAAAATGTGTTCAAGAAAGCAATCTGGAAAAAAAAATTAAAAAAAAATAAATAAATGAAAATTTGAAAGTTTTTTTTGACATGTCCGCACAAGAGGGAGAAAAAAATTTCAAAGTTGAATGTCAATTTTGGTCAACTTGCACATTCTTTCCTGATTTCCATAGATGTTTCCAAAGTTGACTAGTTAACTTCTGGGGAAGGTTACATATAAAAGCAGCAGCAACGTAAGTTATGTAAGGAGATCGTGATCATACATATTTTGAATAGAATTTATCATTGAAAACCGGCTTGTAATGGAAGGATATTCAAGATCAGATTATATACACATGATCAAAATTAAATTAAATTCATGTGGACGTGGGACATAAGGATCGTAACACATTCACACACATCTAATGCTTAATTTGGAGAAAAAAAAAATGATGAATGGGAAATGGAAAAATAGGGCAGTGAATGTGTTTGAACAAAGAAAAACAGAGGAATGTGTGAAAAATATTTAGTTTGGGCGTTGTTTGACCGCTAGAATCATCCAATTCCCATCAAATAGTCAACCTGCTCACGAGTAGCCCATGAAATGTCCCAATCAATCCGGCCGTCCATCTGGTTAGAAATCACGCTGTCCATCTTTTTGCATTAAAAAACTAGACAAAAAATGGGCGGTGGGTGGCACACGTGTCCAACACGAGTGTACACCATTCACATCTCTTTCTTCATTTTATGATATTATTATCTATCTATCTTAGTTTTATCTGGTTTCCCATCACACTAGAGACTAGAGAGTTCATCCAACTAATCTACTGAATTTCCATACAAGGCCTACCAAAAAATACAAAAAATAGAACCTTCAACGAAAGACAAGAATTAAAGTTTAGCCTTTAA
>NC_081545.1:6930772-6931966 GCF_901000735.1 Corylus avellana | reverse complement strand
TGGAAGACAATGTCTACTAAGCTTCCACCGCGAAACCAGCGCCAAGACTTTTCTTGGCGTGCATACTAAGTTAGACTGGAGCAATTATATACAAGACACCCCACTTTGGTTGCCTTTGATTTTTCCTTATATTTGCTTGGAATTGTTTTATATTTATCTTTTGAAGCAATATTGTATTTTTCATATAACCATGTTAAAGTATGATTAAGTGATTAAATTTATCTCTTCCTATCAGCTTAAGCTTTTAAGAAAATTGGTAATTCAACATGATATCAGAGCCAAAGGTCCTGAGTTTGAACCTTGACTCCGTCAAATGACCCCCTCATTTAAATTAAATATTGTATGTGTTGGACCTCACCTATTAAAGGGAGTTTGAGCCCACACGTGAGAAAAAGTGTTAAAGTATGATTAAGTAATTAAATTTATCTATTCCTATTAGCTTAAGCTTTTAGGAAAACAGATAATTTAACAAACCCAACGCAATTCATTTGTCAAAGGTATATCCTACTTCGAAATCTTAAAAGGTGAATCCAATATATTTGTTGATAAGCATTGAAAATCATTAATTAATACTTAATAGTAACACAAACAAATTTAACTAATAAATAATCTTGAAAATCATAATTACTATTATATGAACAAGATGTACTTACTAGGACCAGTCTTCCTTCTACTTTTGACCTTTTTTTTTTCTTGTTCTTCTTTTTCTTTCTATTTACGTGAAATTTCAAAGTAGAATGTGAATTTTGGTCAGTTTGCACATTAATTCCATAAAAGATTTCTAAATGCTTCCAACTAATTGATTTCTACGGAAGGCAGTTACATGAAGAAGGAGCCGCCATGGGTACATATACACGTACATATAGTCAGTGGCGGATATACACAAGGGCAGGCCCTGGTAAATTTTTTATGCCCAATTTTTTTATGCCGTTACACGAAGGCCACAACTTCATTATATTTTATTATTTTATTTCTGCTCCTATTAAGATAAATTTTTGAATCCACCACTACATATAGTGCAAACTCACGATTTATCTCAAAAGTTTAAACCATATAAATAGGTAAATTTAATTATTTTTTTTCCTTATGTTTGTGCTTGCACTCTCTTTTAATAAACGAAATCTAACACATAGAATATTTTAACTAACTAAGAGTGGATGATTGGATGAAAATATGATTCAAACTCATAATCTC
>NC_081545.1:6918814-6930386 GCF_901000735.1 Corylus avellana | reverse complement strand
GATTTTCTTTTTGGCCTGGTGCAGGGGAGGCTTCAATGGTGAATAGTTACATGTTCGCATGCCTTTTCTGATATTCAATGCACTTAGGGAGGAAGCCTTTGCTTGTTTTGGCTTAGTCAAAATCATTTTTTAACTCGCTCAGAGTTTTTCTTTTAATTGAATTAGAAAAAATTTCTCTCATTCAACTTATTAAACGGATTCGTTTCTTTAAAATATGTAACTTTTACATACCTTAAAAGACGTGTTAATATTGTTTTAAAAAACGTCTTTAAAACAGTCGTCATATTTATAATTCTCTCTTTAGGTAGGTGGCCCAAAAGGAGTTTCCAATGGTATATTTAGTTTCATGTCATGAGTAGGAGAGTTTTTAGAACATTACTACTAAATTTGCATAGAAAGGGGCTACCAAAAACATAGAACCTTCAAGGAAGGACAAGCATCAAAGTTTAGTTTAGGGTTTAACTTTAATTAATTAAATCCACCTCAAAAGAAGTAGATATGCTTGATTGCAACAAACTTTCTTAGCAATGAAGTAAAAGATTAAAGAGTTGTAGGCTTAGTCGCATCTTTCTCCACATTTCTTGCAACTTTTCCCAAAATCTTTTCAAGAAAGTGAAACCCAAATTAAGGTGCCATTCTGACCAAACCAGAGCTTTTGGAGCCCAAAAAAAGGCAGAGATGATAAAAGTCTCCCAGTTTCAATGTACCCTTGTAATTTCAAAAAAACACCCTCTACCCCGTTTAAAAAACCATACTAGTTCCAATGTACCCTTTGAAATCCTATACCCTATTGTATAGGATATGTGATTTTCACATCTATTCTTAATATATATATAATAGAGCATGTAATATTTACTCTTAGAACATATGATTCTGACATATTTTTAAATTTTTCAATAATAATAATATATACTATGCTCATATTCTACCAGACTAATGTGACTGTACTCATAAATCTTTATTAAAAGCTTAAAAATGAATTAAACACTACAACTTACTGGTAAAATGAAAGTATAGTATATTGGTAGGGGTGAAACAGCTAACCGCCTTAACCCCTAACTGAATTAATCGTTGTTAAAGGCAGTAATAAAAATGACGTTTTTGTTTTTGTTTTTAAAAAGTGGTTAACAATCATTAGGATTATTAACCGCTAATCACCGGTTAACCGCCTAGACAGATAGCAGATAACAGTCTTTTCATCCCTAGGTATATAAAATTACTGATTTTTCAAATAAATAATTACGTCATATATCCAATTCGCCGACATGGGAAAGGAAGCAAAACGAAAATGACAATTATGCCCTTGATATAAGCAACCCTCTGTTCCAGTCAAAAACATTAAGATTTGCCAAATGGCACGAATGCCCCTGACAAACTTCTACGAAACTCAGAGGCAATTGCATCCTTGCAGAATCAAAGCCAGCCAAGCAATAAACGCTCTGTTCCTGTGCTGTCATCCATTGCGACAGCCATTACGTGTTCCTTCCAAGAACCTCTTCCTTCTGATCCCATCTTTCCGTGTATATATATATATATATGTTCATTCAGTCCCTTTGCCTCAACCATTGACAACAGCGATCAAATCTGTTTTCAATTCCCTCTCTTTTCTCTGAAATCACAAGCAACAAAAAGGGTCTTCGTCAACAATGGCAGGGATTGGCAAAGGGGCTGTTTTTGAGGATATGCTGCCGATGATGGCTGACAAACTGGGTGGCGATGGGCTTATAAGGGAGCTGTGTAATGGGTTTCAGTTGCTGATGGACAAGGACAAGGGGGTGATCACTTTGGAGAGCCTGAGGAGGAATTCTGCGCTTCTGGGTCTCCAGGACTTGAAGGAGGAGGAGCTTGTGAGCATGGTCAAGGAGGGTGATTCGGACGGCGATGGGGCGCTAAATCAGATGGAATTTTGTGTGTTAATGTTCAGATTGAGCCCTGAGTTGATGGAGGAATCTCAGTTCTGGCTTGAGGAGGCCATGGAAGAGGAGCTCAACTACCGGATGTGCTGATTTTGTGGGAATATTATTCCCTGCCGTACGCTGTGCATACTGTTGTAATTGAGGAAAAACTTTCTTTGTAATTCAAATTCTTTTACCTATCTCCTATATTTTTGGGAATAAGTGAAGATTTAATAAGATAAATACTGATGCCATTGATGTTCTTTTACCTATCTCCTTATTGATCCATCGTTAAGAGCTTCTGAGTTGAAGAAGCTCCAATTAATCGCCCAACAATGGCTTCAGTAGTTGTATGTTGAGGAATCATAGTGCATCGCTTCTTGAGTGAAAGTGCTTGTTTTTCGGTAGAGTGGTCGATTCGGATTGGCGTTTCCAATTCGTATGTTTGACCCATTAATTCTCGAAGGATCCTGACACACATATTTCCTCAAATGAGTCAAATTTTTGAATTCTAACGCAGCCAAATTAAATTAATTCGGGTCAATCCCAATCAATCTGAACTTAATCATACTAAACCATTACTCGCTAATTTTATGTTTTGATATAATATGCTTTCTATATGACATCTAAATGCCTGTTTGGCATTACATTTGAAAAATAGAACTTTTGAATAAAAAAATACTTTTGGACAAAAGTTTCATTTTAAGCTTTTATCAAAAGTGTATTTTGATAATTTTTAAGTTTTTTGACCTTCAAAAGTGCTTTGAATTTTTTTATCAAACAAAATTTTTTTTTTTTTTCAAACGAACTTTTAGGATATTAAACGCATTTTTGAAGTTCATAACTGCAATCTCAAACATGCCCTAATAGTTATTCCAAAAAGAAGCTGAATAAACTTGGAACAAGCACTTTAAATATTTTAAACCAAACAAGCATGGCATTCTTGGGATTGCTAGTACCGAGAATAGTTAGGGAAAAGTACATATAAACTCCCATTTCGCTCTCAAATTATTACGTAATTTGCAATATTTTCTTAAACTTTTAATTGAAGTAATGTTCGCTTTCTTTACAAATTACTAAAAATTTATAATATACCACTTTTTTTTTCGCAAAATGACAAAAATGCTCCCAAGTTTTTTTTTAAAAAAATATCACTATAAATTCAGGGAAAAAAAAAATGCTCCCAAAATCACAAACTTAGACTTTACGGACTTGGGATGCGGCGACTGCTAGTCGAACTGCTAAGGCTTCTCCTGGATTCGGTTCACAAGGAGGAGAGACATGGCTGCTGGCAAAAATGATTGAGATGTTGGAGCTTAAACCTACAATTGTACAAATAGAGAGATGATCTCTAATTGCAACATCAAGAAGGGCATCGATGCACGTTAGAAGGGTGCGGAGAAGAGTCAAAACACTACGTCATGGGTTCGAGTTATGAAGGTGACGACCTATAGGTTGAATTAAAATACTGCTAAGTTAGTGGAGCCGCCAAAAGAAAAATGACTACCAACAGATCAGTGGTATATTACGATCTTAATGTCTCACATGAATTAAGTTCAATCTTAATCATATGTATGTAAGATATTTTGACACCTTTCTCTTGTAAGCCAGTTTTCAAAAGTAAGTTATACCCAAACTTTATATGGTATGCAAGTAGAAAGCCAGTGCCAGATCAATTTTTACGTTAACAAATTTAATCTTAGGTAAATTGGTAGATCTTCATGTTCCAAAAAATTGTCCACTCTAGAGCATAAAGAAAGGGGATTAAATGGGGTTGGGTTGCTAAGTAGCTTGTAGGCGGAAAGGGTGGTGAAGCTACCATATCTACGTGGGATCTAAATCAATTTATCTGGAGAAGGCAATTCAGGATGGTGGATGTTCAAAATGTGTTCAAGAAAGCAATCTGGAAAAAAAAAATAAAGGAAAATTTGAAATTTTTTTTAACATGTCCGCACAAGAGGGAGGAGAAAATTTCAAAGTTGAAAGTCAATTTTGGTCAACTTGCACATTCTTTCCTGATTTCCATAGACGTTTCCAAAGTTGACTAGTTAACTTTTGGGGAAGGTTACATATAAAAGCAGCAGCAACCTCGTAAGTTTATGTAAGGAGATCGTGATCATACAAATTTTGAATAGAATTTATCATTTGAAAACGGGCTTGTAATGGAAGAATATTCAAGATCAGATTATATACACATGATCAAAATTAAATTTAATTCATGTGGACGTGAGACATAGGGACCGTAACACATTCACACACATCTAATGCTTAATTTGGAGAAGAAAAAAAAATGATGAATGGGAAATGGAAAAATGGGGCAGTGAATGTGTTTGAACAAAGAAAAACAGAGGAATGTGTGAAAAATATTTAGTTTGGGCGTTGTTTGACCGCTAGAATCATCCAATTCCCATCAAATAGTCAACCTGCTCACGAGTAGCCCATGAAATGTCCCAATCAATCCGGCCGTCCATCTGGTTAGAAATCACGCTGTCCATCTTTTTGCATTAAAAAACTAGACAAAAAATGGGCGGTGGGTGGCACACGTGTCCAACACGAGTGTACACCATTCACATCTCTTTCTTCATTTTATGATATTATTATCTATCTATCTTAGTTTTATCTGGTTTCCCATCACACTAGAGACTAGAGAGTGCATCCAACTAATCTACTGAATTTCCATACAAGGCCTACCAAAAAATACAAAAAATACAACCTTCAACGAAAGACAAGAATTAAAGTTTAGCCTTTAACCTTAATTAAATCTTATCCAAAAAAAAAAAAAAAACTTTATATTTACTCAATTTGAATCATTTAATTAAATATTAGCTAATATAAGATGCCCGAAATGAAGACACGTCATGGGGGTTGTCAGGCTTATTGGCATCTTCCTCCATTTTTCTTTTAACTTTACCCCAAAATCTTTTTTCTCGAGAAAGTGAACCCAAAGGGGCCAGTCTGACCAAGCACAGCTTTGGACCCCTTCGACGACTAATATTCTTAATATCTTATCTAATACCGAGCCAAGCCAATGTGGATACAGGCTTTTGTGGTCAAACCCACCTCCTCTAACAAGTCATGGGCCAAACTTGGGGAAAGTCAACATAGAAACCCACATATACTTTCAAACATCCTAGAAGTTCAAAACCAATTCTCTACCCCGTTATTATTTGTTCATCAAAAAATAAAAAAAATAAAAAAAATAAATCTCTGCCCCTTTATAAAAATGCAAAGATAATTTTATTTTTATTTTTATAACATATAATTATTAAATGGATTTTACTTCCAATACAATTTATTAAATTGATAACTAAAAAAATTATTATTAAATTAAAATATAATTATCACATGCATTTCTTTGAAGCATCATTTTCTCATTTTTATCAAGCACCGTCAATTTCATTCGTTCAGTTAAAATTACAATTATGCCCTTGGAAACAGCAATCCTGGGGCCATGTCAAAAACCAATAAAGCTTTGGCAAATGGCATGAATGCCCCTGACAAAACTTCTACGAAACTGAGTGGCAATTGCAGGCTTGCAGGATCAAAGCCGACCAGCAATAAACGACCTGTTCCTGTGCTGTCATTCATTGGAAAAGCTATTGCATGTTCCTTCCAAGAACCCCTTCTTAACCCCTCTTTCCATATTCCATTTAGCTTCCCCCATATATATATATATATATATGTGTGTGTGTGTTCATTCCAACCAACATCAAATCTGTTTTCAACAATCTCTCTTTTCTCTAAAACCCCAAGAATCAAAAGGGTCTTCATCATCAATGGCAGGGATTGGCAAAGGGGCTGTTTTTGAGGACTTGCTGCCGGTGATGGCTGACAAACTGGGTGGCGATGGGCTTATAAGGGAGCTCTGTAATGGGTTTCAGTTGCTGATGGACAAGGACAAGGGGGTGATCACTCTGGAGAGCCTGAGGAGGAATTCTGCGCTTCTGGGTCTTCAGGACTTGAAGGAGGACGAGCTTGTGAGCATGGTTAAGGAGGGTGATTTGGACGGCGATGGGGCGCTAAATCAGATGGAATTTTGTGTCTTGATGTTCAGACTGAGCCCTGAGTTGATGGAGGATTCTCAGTTCTGGCTAGAGGAGGCCGTAGAAGAGGAGCTCAAGCAGAATTGATATGATCAGAACAGGGCAGTATTTTGCAGATACAAAACAGAGGGAGCCGAAAAATAACATTTTGATATATTTGTAGAGACAGATTTCTTTTTTTTTTTTTTTTTGGTTCCTATGTTGGCTTGTTTCTTGTAAAACATTGCCTTGGCATGATGTTCCACCTGACTTTACTCTGTTCTTCATTCTCTCCATTGTTATTCATGTTGAAATTAAAGAGATAGCACATAAAATTGAAATAAAGAACAACTGGGTATTTGATATGCCTTCTAGAGCTCCATTGCTGCAATTATTGTTAAGGAAACTGCATCTCCAAACCCTGATTCTACAAATCAAAGGATCATATTAATTAACCTTGACTGCACAAATCAATCATCTCACCATTCTCTGATTAATTATTGACTGATTGTTTTTATTTTGTAAAGTTTTGATATACTTCTTATATGTGACACAATTTATCTCATAAGCATGGCTGCTCATGCAGGCCCACAGTGTTCTTATGGAGCACAATGTAATTATGCTTGCCTTAACCTAGCAAGGAATTTTTAATTTTTTTTTTTTTTTGTTTTTTTTTAATTGATGAGAATACAATTCAAAGGAAACAAGCAAGACAAGAAAGCAATTACAAGGAGGTCTTTCCCACTACCAAGAGAGAAAAAACAGTGGTATGTAGGAATGCTTTTAAAACATATGGAGATAGCAGCCCATCTAACTAAGATATGAAGACATAATTAGCGTTTCTATGAATGTTGGAAGTTGACCAGCTGTAAAGCTTGGTTAACAAGCCGAGAATGTCAAAAATCAAGGAGAAAATACTCTAATTCGTTGTGAGAATAGCCAATTATTTAGATAGCAGCTCATCTAACTAAATTATGAACACGATAATTAGCACTCTTGCGAACCTAGCAAGGACGTTAACGCCATGGTATCCTGTTTCTTTAATAATATTGTACAGAAACTTTGAGAATAAGCTTGAGACTTGGTTAATTTTATACCATTATTGAGATCTATTGCCTCAGTGCCCAGAACTTGTACACCTCTTTGGATTTGAAGATTTGTATCCGTTGGCACATGTGGAATAGTATAAAAATTCCCTTTATGAAGTTTCTTTCTTATATTTTAAGCTTGTTTTGATCATGGTGGGGTGGACAAGTTTGATTCAATCTCTAAGGAATACATTATTATTATCATTTTTGTTCTACAACCACCAACAAGATCTAGCATAAAGGAAACTACCAGGAAGAAATAAAAATTCCCAGGAACCAGTAATCACCATGGCCGGCCTCCTTGATTGATTTGATCAATAAGTTGCTCTAACCAATCTTTTACCATTTCCTTTATTAATTTTTGTTTTTGAATCATTATTAGTTTGGTTGGGGTTAGGTTCTTTAGAAGACTAGGTACATTGGAGAACTTCCCATTCATAAACCAAGCAAGTATATCTATTTATTATCATCTTCTAAGCTACTTACTTTCCATTTTTTTAAGTGAAATGCAGATAAATTATTTTATAGTCGGATAGTAGCTAATTTTTTTATTTTTTTAAATAAATCTTACATATTTAATAGTGTATACTGTGTACCTTGCCAAATTGTAAATATGTTGATTTAAAATTTTTAAATAATATAACAACATATACATTGTTTGATGAAACAAAATAAAATCTGGACTTTAAAATGATTTTTTTTTTGTTTTTTCAACTTCACTTTAGGCTCCTGAATTACCACCCGATTTGAGAAGACCTCTCAAAGTTCAAAACTTCTCAATTTGAATCCCTGAACTTTCAATTGCAATCGATTTAAACTCCTCATTCAGATTTTAAATGTTAAAAGTAAGACAATAATGTTTATACCCCCGACTTTTTATAAAATTTCAAATTTACCTTTAATTCCAAATTTAAAAAAAAAAAGAAGGGGGTTCAAGTTCTGGCCTTGTGACCCGCGGGGCCGTGACCCACGCTGGGTCTCGGCCAGTGACCCACGTTGGGTCCCAACTGCGACCCAACCGTGGATTAGTAGACGCATGCTAGGTCACGGCCGTGACCCATGGGTCTTTTTTTCTTTTTCTTTTATTTTTTTTTTAAAATGAAAATCATGGATATTTTGGTTGTTTTAGGTATTGCCGTTAGAAGTTAGCAGCTAAATCTGGTGGATGGCTTCAAATTGACTGCAATTAAAAATTCAGGGGTCGAAATTAAGGTTTTGAACATTGAGAGGGTCTTCTTGTGCTAATTTAAGAGTTTAAAGTGAAGTTACCCCATAAATCTTTTTATCATTTAATAAAATAATATTTTTAATTTTGTGTATATTCATTTTTTTTATTCTTACAAATCTCTCTCTCATTCACCCTAATTTCACTCTTTTCTCTTTCTTAAACCACGTAGAAGATGGTCTCTTTGAAGCACGCCACTCGTTGCCCACCGCTCGTGGCTGCCAAGCTTGCCACAGCGCCTGCACCCACGCTGGGTCATGACAAGGGAGAGAAAGAATTTTTTTTAAAAAAAAAGGGCAAATTTTTTTGCCTTTGCTGAAGTTGTTCTCTACTTTTGAAGAGAAACTTTAGCAAATTTAAAAATACTGTAGCTTTGGATAGTCGAATCTGAGGTTATTTGACTAGTATAATACTGGTGCTCTAAAGCCTTTACCTAATTTCCAAATCATACATAATAAAATAGCTAGAAAATATGCAGAAAGAAAATTTGGGCATTTGGAGTTGTAGGCATTTGACTAGTATTTTTATTTTTATTTTTTTCTTTTTTGGCCAGGAAAAATGAAGTCATTGATCCCAATTTGTGTACAAGTTCTCTTCATGAATTTTCTGCCTATTTTCCTTCAGGAATCTGCGCTCCAAGTCAACTAAAGCTGGCCCATTCACCATTGTCATAAAGTACTATTAGGCCCAGCATCTTTATATATATTAATTGTCTAAGTCTTCTACCTTAGCCCACAGTCCACAGAGTGAGATTCAAAAATTTCCACTATTGTTATATTAGCAGGGAAGGAAAAAAAATATTGAGATTAAAGTTTGAGTTATATATATTAATTGTCTAAGTCTTCTACCTTAGCCCACGCTCCACAGAGTGAGATTCAAAAATTTCCATTATTGTTATATTAGCAGGGAAGGAAAAAAAATATTGAGATTAAAGTTTGAGTTATATATTTAGAACCATAAAGAGTAGGGTTGTCAATTTTTGACATAACCCACGAACTTAACACAAACTCAATACAAAATTAAAGGGTTAGGGTTGACTGTTGAGGAATCTAACCCGTTTAATTAAATTGATTGGGTTAATGTTGACATATATAGTCTTATATTTATGACTTGACACTGACACGACCCGAACTCAAAACACTGGCAATTTTTAACATAACCCATGAACCCGATATGAACCCAATACAAAATTAGAGGGTTAGGGTTGAGGAATTTGATCTGTTTAATTAAATAGGTTGGATTAGGGTTAACTTCTATAGTCTTATACACATGCTTTGACATAAAAGATCTAAAATAACTCTACGTAAGAATGCTTTGAATTGCTTACCACTCTTAGTGGTTTGTATTGATATTTATAATAATGCAAGTATTCGATTTACAATGAAACTAAGATACTAAGAGATAATTGCTAGAATAGAAGAGATAAGAGATAAGTGCAGGGGATGAATTCTAATTACATATAATTAGGGCTGTTAAGTGAGCGAAGCGTCTCGCGAGCAAGCTCGTGCTCGACTCAAATATTAAATGAAGCGTTTCGTGAACACAAATTCTGGCTCGAATATTAAACGAAACAAGTTCGGCTCGACTCGGCTAAGCTCATGAGCTAGCTCGTATAAGGCTCGCCTCGCTTATTAGGCTCAGCTCGTATATTTTTTATTAAGTAACAAATAACAATATATAATCAACATTACTCATTTACTCAATAATAACAAATATATTATATACCTTTATTTTTTTTGTTATTTATGCATATGTGTGTATGTATATTATATATATGTATATATTAATATTAAAACATATAAGAAATATATATATATATATATATAAGAAATATATGATATTATCATTAATCATTTTATCATATGATATAATCATATAGTACAACCGTACAAGTTATTGTGTCATTTAATACAAATATTATAATTAGATAGTTTATACTTTGGAAATTGGAATCGTATATATCACATAATCATTAATCATTATATAGTCATATGGTATATCTGCATAAGTTATTGTGTTATTTAATCAATACATTATAATTATATACTTTATTCTTATAAAACATATATGATGTATCACATGATCTTAGATCTAAGATAATATTAATATTAATTGTGAGATAATATGATTATAAACTTTAAGTATGAGTGTACGACCATTAGATCATATGAATTTATTACTTACAGTTTGAGTATTACTATTAGATTAAATGATTAATAATTAAGTAACTAATGTGTTTCTTATAATTTATACATTATAATCACAATTTACGGTAAGTAAAAACGTAACAATTTGAATTTAAATCATATATCATGAATCGTGATAATGAGAACATATAATATAAGTATATAAGTTATAACAATTAACATTGACCCATTACCCATATAAACTAGATTGTTGCTGCTAGTTGGGTGGCGAGTTGGGAGGAGGAGGAGGATTGGAGGAAATTGCTACTTCGGCCATTGAGCTTTAGACATTAGTCTGTTTATGCTCTGATACCATAAAAGATCTAAAATAACTCTACGTAAGAATGCTTTGAATTGCTGACCACTCTTGGTGGTTTGTATTGATATTTATAATAATACAAGTATTCGATTTACAATGAAAGTAAGATACTAAGAGATAAGAGATAATTGCTAGAAGAGAAGAGATAAAGAGGTAAGTGCACAAGATGAATTCTAATTACATATAATAACATCATAACGTCTTGGGTTTATCTACAGCTTGTTATTATCTTGAGTGTGAGAGTCTCATACTATCTCAAACTATTATGTGTTTTAAAATTGAATTTGTCACGCAAACACGAATTGCCACTCCTAATAAATAGCAGTAAATGATCATTTTATTTAAGTTCTAGATTTCTTTTTCTTTTTCTCCAAGTAGTCTAGTAGATTAGTACAATAGAAAGACCAAAATTGATGTGGATATGGGTTTCAGAAATAAGACAAAGTCCCTTATTTTAGGCCCAATGGAAAGGTAAAGCAAAAGTCTAGATTTTTAACTGGAATGGCTACCATCAATTTCTTGATGGCAACTGGACTCTTCATAAGCATTTTTTTTTTTTTTTGTTGTTGTTGCAAGAGCATTCCATTTGGAATATCTGATTATAACTCTAGTATTTATAAGAACACCAAGACGATAAAGTTCATAATGGTTAAAAAAAAAAAATTTTAAAAAAAGAACTGGGTTACACTCGAATTGAAAGACCCAGTTGTTTTTAATGGTTAAAAAAATAAATAAAGAAATAAAGAAACGATGTGCCGTTTTCTATTTATTGTCAAAATCTTCTATTGACCTAAGTCTAGAGTAACATCTTTTTTTTTTTTTTTTTTTTTTTTTTTT
>NC_081545.1:6897434-6918794 GCF_901000735.1 Corylus avellana | reverse complement strand
TTTTTTTTTTTTTTTTTTTTTGTTGTTGTTGGAAGAGCATTCCATTTGGAATATCTGATTATAACTCTAGTATTTATAAGAACACCAAGACGATAAAGTTCATAATGGTTAAAAAATAAAAATTTTAAAAAAAGAACTGGGTTACACTCGAATTGAAAGACCCAGTTGTTTTTAATGGTTAAAAAAATAAAGAAACGATGTGCCGTTTTCTATTTATTGTCAAAATCTTCTATTGACCTAAGTCTAGAGTAACATCATTTTTTTTTTTTTTTTTTTGGCTAAGAAGTGAATAATTAAAAGAATGAAAGTGGATCACAAAGGAGATTTCTGATTCATTAATTGGTTACTTTCAAGAAGCTCATGAGAGCACAGTCCATTGGGCTAATTATGAGAGGTCCATGATCGTCATCTCAACCCAAACCATTATCTAACCAAGACTTGTTTGTCGATCTGAAAATAATTTGCCGTATCCTGAGGGCTATAATTTGCCTGCCATAATCTTTTCTTTCACCTTCGCCTACTATTCAAAAGATAGGCAGGCGGATCTTTTTCCTGTTTAGATATATGCTGGAGAGATTGTTTTTAAATATCTGATGAATTACAAATTGCAATTAAATCGGGACTTCTCTCAAGAAATTCAAGAAAGAATTAATCCACTTTCAAACAGTAATGTATGGGAAGAAAAATGGCTGCTGAATGTCATCCAACCACCAATGTGGGGGGTAGTTTGCCTAATCAAAGAGATTTGCAATGAGGAAGAAGTCACGAGTATATGTAGTTTGGCAATAAGTCCCAATTGACAACTAGATCAATTAATATGGGTTTGTACTAGGGAAATTTTTGGATAAGAGTGCGTATCACCTCGACAAAGAAAGAAGTATGTTGTGTAGAGGAAGAAGTTCAAATGCCCATCTATATAGTTATTTGTAAAAGAGGATCTCGAGGTTAGTGTCTTGGGGTGGTTAAGATTAGGACTGACAATTTTTGACACAACTTACGAACATCACGTCTCTGCTAAAAAAAGTCTTCTTCCATAGCTTATAACCCTTAATATTAGTTTCCAAGCCAAGAAATGTACTTTTCTTTTTTTTTAATCTAATTTCGACTGTTCTCCATTTTACACGTAAATGTATGCAACATAACAAAATATTTTCAAAACTGAATAACCAACTAGTTTGCCTCATGAACATACTTCTTCTGGAACCTTTAAATCAATTGCTGCAAATGAAGACCAATTGGTGATCATAAAGCATGCATAATTAACTACCTCAATCAAGAAACTCTTTGGCAATCATGCATTCAACCTCACGCATCTCTCATTTTTCAACAGTGTTAAATTAATTATTTCGGTAATTCTGTTATGTTGTGAAGTCCCCTTATTGTAAAGTGATGAGTAATACCTTATGTTTTATAAAACTTAATTCAAGAATTCAATGTTTTTGTACTCCAGTCCGTTATCGGATCTCAAATGCTTCACTTTTATCCAATTTGATTTTTCACTTATGCTTTTCACTGCTTCAAGATGGTGAAAATATCTAACATGTTATTCATAAAATAAACCAATGCCTTTCTTGAAAAATCATCAATAAAGTTAACAAAATAATACACATGTTTTTTTTTAATATACTACCATTTGCCCCCAAATATCTAAGTGAATATAGTCGAGAACATCTTTGCTCGTATGAGACGCTACCTAAAAACTGACTCTTCATTACTTTATATACACGCGCTACTTGCAGAATCCCAATTTGCATGAATTTACATATTACAAATTACTCTTGTGAAGATTAAACATATCACGCTTACCTAAATAACCAAGTTGCATATGCATATCATTAGTATCTAGTTTTACCAAAGTGGATGTTGCAACTCCGCTTGTAACTGTGTTCATGAGTAACGTATACATATTGCCAATTTTTCTGACCTTTTATTGCCACCAAAGTACCTTTACTTATTTTCATAACTTCTTATTTATTTGACACAAGTTCATCACCTTGATCATTGACAAGTTTTCTTCTAGGCTTATGTGATAAGAGAGCTTCAGACACCTCTTCTAACTCCAGAGTTTCTTTCCCATACAATAATTTCGTAACTAGGTAATCATATGAAGGGGAAGCAATGTTAATAGATGTATCACTTTATTTTCTTCCTCAATTCTTACTCCTAAGTTTAACAATTGTGTATTCGGCATGTTATGTTTGTTGGGGGTGCTCAAGATTTATAATTTTTCTCCAGCTATAAACCATATAACTCATTTACATATAATTTTTTCGCCATCTACAAACTCTCTAATTTCTACCAAATTGTCTCTACTATTTTTTCATCAATTACATTATGAATAACTTCATATGATTAATTAAGACGGATCGCACCGGTGTCTATGCATCCTTCTCTTCCCACTCATCAGCGTCAATCTTCTAGGACTTCTTTGCCTTCCACAATAACGCCAAGTAAACGCATTGCCAAATCAAAAGGTCTTTCATCTCTTTACCAAAAAGAGAAATTGTTGTTGCCATTGAATTTCTCAACTTCATACTTAGTGCTCGCCATATTTACCTTAATCATCAATCTGAATACTGAATCCGACTCTAATACTACTTGTTGTGCAAAATACCACAATTATGGGAAATAAAACAAAACAATCACATACAACAACACCAAGATTTACGTGGTTCTCTCAGTGTACATCCAGTACGACCATATGCAAATGTGATCACAAAGAAATTCACTATCAAAGATAGAATACAAAACAGTAAAGAGAAAATCATTTAAAACCCAAAATCGCAATACATCTAAATCTCGCATTTACAAAGAATAAATTCTTCCCTAAAAGAGCAAACAAAATAACATAACTTCTCTTTTGCTATGACAAACGATAACTCTGTTAGTCGCATGCACCTCTCTCTCTTTCTTTTTCTCTCTCACGCACAAAAGGCTCTTTCTTTTTCTTTGTGTAGTGCATCAAAGAAGAAACAAGAAGGTTGTTGTGCGTCACTATGCTTTTTGTCACAATACAAGTGATCAGTCAATCAATTAAAGAAATCCTCTCCTTGGAAAAGAAGTAACTGCTGCTTGGCCGCACCATCTTGATGGGTCAATTCACCCATACGTCAACAATTTAAACAACTTTAGGGGGGCTGCCTAGCTACTCACACCCATATTTCCACACTCTGCATTATCTAGACAAGTTGCGTTTCCATACAGAAATACATGCCCTCTAACTATTGGAAGCTTAGGCTATCGTATGCATCATGATGGAAACATACTTACCTATATTTGTTTGATTCTCAACTCATGTATTAATGTGTTCCCCACCTTTGCTAGACCCAATTGGGCACCACATCTTCTTCTTCCCTACAAAGTAACGCAAAAGGCACAGAAAAACCCTTAGAAAAAAAAAGTGAACTCAAAAGACACTGCCCTTTTTTTCATATATAAAGATTTATATAAAGACAGTGATACTATGTGCCTACTACTTCGTGGTCAAGCTAGGGTTTCCAAGCAATGGACCTACATGTTAGCCAAACTGACAACATGAATAGATGGGGAGAAAGGTCCATCTCATGCATGCCACAGCCTTGGATTGGCCATAAACTTCAATGTACAAATCATAAGAGGTGCAAAGATGTGCTTAATTAGTTATGGGAATTTGTGGGCATTGTAATAATATAAAAAAAAACACATCAATCCTGCTTCATATCTCCTTTTGTTGATCCATCTTGTCATGTTTTTCAGCTTTGGATCATGAATGCTATCGTGCCCAACCTCTCACGACATCATATCGTTTATCAAGTGAATTATTTCCCTAACAAAAGTGTTAATCACCATCTTTTCACCACAACTTACCTGATAGTTGTGCCGACAGCCCTGTCTTTTCTGGAAAGTGGTGCTTAGGGAGGTCATAATGATGTTTGTTGGATATCTTCTAAAAACAAAAACCAAAGTTGAAACCTAATGCTATATGTTTCTAAAAGCATGCGCAATCCAGATTGTCATCCGCATTAATTCGTTGTCTCATTAATGATGGTGATCAATCTCATTCATATACCCTGGTTGAGTGGTTTCAGTGACGAATCTTGGGAAAATCCTATTTCATCTTCAGCTCTTGTCCTCCTGCTACGTTAGGATTTTAGCTAGGGTTCATATAATCAAAATGCATGGCTGAGTTCAACTAATGGACTTTTCAATCCAAAACGATGGAACTTTTTAGGTTTGATGCAAGTACTGATTCTCTTTTAAGTTCCCAATAGTGTAATATGTCTTGAGAAAATAATTAGAATTTTTGATATGGCTCCATAATAGCTAGGATAATTACCTTTTAATTGAGATGATTGATTGTAATTTTGATTTGATTACTATACATATTCTTAGCTTTACCTACCACAGTTAATTCTCTTATAAATTAAAGTCTTTTATATTGAAAAATAAAAGTTAAGGAATAAGAATATATAATGTAACCTGGCCGGTGGACTTGAATTGTCCACGAGTCTTGCTTCACTCTATTATTTTTCTTTTGTCACAAAGCAGCTATTGCCTTTTCCCTTATACCCTCTGCTTTAGCCTTCTATCTTTTTGTTTTGTTTTGTTTTTTTTTTTTTTTTTTCATCAGGTATTGCGTCAGGTTGCATCACTTGGTTTGATTCTTCTGAACAAAAAAAAAAAAAAAAAAAAAACCAAAAACACATGGTTGAAAAAAAAGGCAGAATGGCCTATATTTGGCCCCATGTGGTTTTTTATTGGTCCAATCATTCTGCCTTTATCGGCCCAAGTTAACCTTAAAGAGCATCTTCAGCAAGTGTGGCTATTTTAACCACTCAAAATACCACTTTTATATTTTAGCTACTAATTTTTTACAACAAACTCCAGCAGAATAGCTATTTTAACTCTCAACTTTAATTAAATATTATTTTTTAGTATTATTTTTATCGTAGAGAAAGAAAGGGAGTAAGAGACAAAAGTGAAAGGGATGAAAGAAAAATGATTATTTTGTAGTTGTAAACAGTGAATAGGCTATTTTGCCTATTTATTGTAGCAAAATAGATCAAAATATTGAAAAAAAAAAAGTACAAAAATAGTCAAATTTGGCTATTATGATGAATTTAACTACTCTTTTGGAGATGCTCTAATATTTGGCCAATGGTTGGCTCTGTTTTGGTCTATTGTTGTTAAAAGCTTTCTCTGGTCATCGTTGCCGACTGCTATAATAGGATAATTATTAATTACATTTAGAGAATTGGTTGTAATCATCAGATTGATGATAATCAAATCATTTTGGTTTGATAATTATACTTATGTTCAGCTTTACCTACCCCAATTACCATAAGTAGAAGTTTTTATTTATTTTTATTTTTTATTGTAAACCAATCAAGGAATATTATTATTATTATTATTATTATTGACATGTTCACACAAAGGAAGAGAGAGTGGGAGATTCAAATTAGTAACTACCGCTTCATAAGGAATTGTCCATAGTTGATTCAGCTACCCCTTAGGGACAATCAAGGAATATTATAAGATCATGTTGTAGCCCTTTTAGGCTGTTCCCTAGTGGTAGATTTAGGTGCCTAACACCAAACCAGATATCTTGTATTATTTTCTCTTTCTTCTTCCCTTTTCTTCCATCCAAATGTAAATTATTATAAATTTCTTGAATCATGTGATGAATGTACTATTCAATCTTGAACCTCACCATTTATTCATAACATTAATTAATCATAACAGATCAGTTCAGTAGATTGAGGTCGGTGCATTGGGGATGCCTAAGCAATTTAGGAAAGTGTTAGGTGTGTTCTTCATCATCTGTTGTAGAGCTTGGCTACATACGGGTCTCAACAGGTGTGTTAGCATACGATTGTATATAAAATATTTGAAGTTTTAGCCTATCTAACTCAAACTAATCACTGGGTGCTGGTGGTTTATGATTGTTAAATCATCACTTGTCTTAAAAGTTTAAGCTTATAAAAAGAGATAAATTTAATCATTTAATGAATATTTTAACATTGATATGATTAAAAAGTACCGTAATTTGCTAAATATATAGCATTATATATATGGAGATAAACCTATCTCTATACACATTTGATGCATGGGGAATAGAAAATGAGTAATGCTATACAAGTATACATCACCCCTTCCGGGGGATGGGATAGTGATGAAGTAATCAATAGAATTACTCATAAGAAATACACAAATTTGGATTAGTTTAGTGCTTAAATGAATTTGTAAATCAAATCTTCACAACCTAATTTCCCTCTTAGAAATGATTTGAACGGGTATCTATTTGCATGAACTTGTGGATAATGTGTGAAATCACTACTTATCCCAATTACTTATGGGGTAAGTAATGATTCAATTAACATATATGGTATCAAAGTGAAAACTCAAAATTTGACCCGTAAAAGTAGTGATATCTGAGAGATAGGAGGAGTAAGTTATAAGTATTTAAAGAGAGTTGATGGATCAGCTCAACTAGATATTCCAAACTAGAACCAATATAAATATCCAAGGGTGGCTCAACGCTGTTGCAGTTGACAGGCAAATAGTTAATATTAATAGTTAACAAAGATTGAATGAAATCATATTGGACCCAGAAAGTGAGCCTCATTTTCCAACAAGGGCTTACAAAGTAATTCCCATGATAGTGAAAGGAGATAAAAAGAGTCAACAGAGTCTGCGACAAAGTAAAGAAAGTTTGCAGAAAATTATTTCCCTCAACATGAAGAAAACGCAGAAGCATAAAAACTTTAGAGATATCGCCATTATTGGGCCTTGGAAATATTCCTCTTAAAGCGTAAAAACAGCTTTGTGGTGTCGGTATTGTTCAATATAGCCGTAAAGCTAGCTGTGTTTTTGAGCTATTTTTGTTTTCTTTTTGCTAGTTGTGTACGTTTGTGTTTTTGAGCTTTTGTTGCAATACATCCATGCATTGAAATCGTGCATTGCCATTTCTGAGAAACCGTGTAGGTCTGGGTACTGAGTTGTCGGGTGGTCTCAATATCACATGTCGCCATATCACTACGCATGCATGCGGTAGATATATACATCTCCCCTTCCCCAACCTTCAACCTTGTACTATCTCTATCTCACTATGTGCGCAGACCACAGTGCTCATGAGAGAAGAAAAGGTGGCAGGCAATGATAGAACACTAGCAGTAATTATTGTTTTTTTTCTTTTGATAAAAAAAAAAAAACAGAGAACGAAATCACTTATTGTCAGCTTTCCTTATCATTTTTTATATTATTTAAATGTTTTTTTTTTTTTTATAATGTAAAATAGAGAGAGCAAAAATAACTTTTAGATATTAAAATAATGTTAAGGGAAACAAAAGTGTTACCCTAAGTTTAGAATAACACTTTTGATTTTCTTGAGCTAATATATATTAGAATAATGATATAAGATTGTCTTCTCTATGTTTAGAAAAGTGAATTAGATTTAGAAAAGTGATTGTTAGTATTCTAAGGGCATGTTTGGGATTGCGTTTGAGGGGCTTAAAAGTATTTTTAACACTTAAAAATATTTTTAACACTTAAAAAGTTCGTTTGAAGAAAAAAGTACTCGTTTGGTAAAATAAATTAAAAGCACTTCTAAGGGTCTAAAAAGCTTAAAATTGGCCAAAAAGCACTTTTGACAAAAGCTTAAAAATGAAGCTTTTGTCGAAAAGCTCTTTTTTACTTAAAAGCTCTATTTTTCAAACGCAATCTCAAACATGCTCTTTTGAGATTGCGTTTGAGGGGCCTAAAAGTGTTTTTAACACTCAAAAATCCCATTTGAAGAAAAACATACTCGTTTGGTAAAAGAATTAAAAGCCATTTTAAGGGTTAAAAAAGCCAAGCTCTTTTTGACTTAAAAACTCTATTTCTCAAACACAATCTCAAATAGGCTCTAAGCAGAGGCGGAACCATATTAATTTTTGGGGTTTTGGCAATTCTAAATTTTTTTAAAATGCTAATAAAAATAGTATGGTCTTGTCAAATACTTAAATTTTCCCAAGTCTACTTTTTATTTATTTATTTATTTTTACATGTTTATAGAAAAATAGAAAATTTTTGTGAAAAGTTTTATTTTAAGTTGAATTTATAAACATGTAATTTTTGTATACTATTAAAACTAAATATTAATATGAAATTAAACTTAAAATTTGTCTGTTTTTATTTTACATAAATGTGTGCACACATGCATATAAAACGACAATATATACTATTTACTTTTTTTTAACTCCCTTCAGAAAAATGTCGAATTATGACCCTTCATATATATGAGTATAATTATTTGGAAACCTCGCTAGTAGCTATAGCCCATACGTAAACTTCACCAAGATGGTAATGATAGCTAGGGTAACACTAGAAGCAAGAAATTAAATCCTTTTGTTTGTTTGTGAGCTATAAGCAATCCTATTTTGAGTGGGCGTACGTATTTTTTTGTCCTATCCATTACAATTATGCTTGCATCTTTAATGTATGCCCAGAAAAGTGAAAGCAGACGATATTGGTGATGAAAGAGAGATGTACAAGAGAATTGCAATCAAGCTTTCTCTATATGTGATACCCTCAAGTAAGATTTACATGCATGTTCCACAACTTCCACAAGGTTTCCTACTTTTCATTTCATCCTTGATCCGGTGTATGTAAATGACCGAGATGGAGTTTGAAACTCGTGACACTTGATTTGAATTTATTTATTTTAAAAGTTTAAGAAAATAGAAAATAATAAATTTAATCATTTAATCAATACTTTAATATGAAAAGAGTTAAAACATGTTTGTGATTCATTGCATCATGTAATTGTGTATGCTGTATAAATGATAACCTTTACACGATAAGATGTGTTGCTAAGATAGGACTCTTTGAAATATGAGTACAAATTCAAATAATGTTGATCTAACAATATTCAAAATATATTGGTGATGATAGTGTTGGAGATGAGATAGACTCCTTGTATATCTTGGAGAGTTGTGCTTCAATAACCCTTGTCATAGAATGATAGACATGCAATGAAGATTTTGAACATTCTTCTTAAATGAGAATAGATATTCTCAATTTCAAATAAAATAGATAAGAGTCACTTTATAGTCTAGATTAGTTTTATAGCATATAACGGTGTACATAATGTCACATTATTTAAAAAATTTAAATAATGTGACAATATAAACAAATAGTCCCGTAACTTCGGGAGAAGGGGTGCCTCCTTACGAGGGGGTTGCTTTGACTAGGCCAACTGTTTACCAAAAACACAGGTCTTCACAAAATCGTAAGACCATGTATGGGGGGCTAATGCTTACCCAGTGCCAGAAGGTCAATCAAGTATAAATCATGAAGTGATTCCTCTCCATTTCAAGTAAAATTGAGATGATCTTATTCCTAACGAATGAGGTCCAACATGTATAATATGTAACGAATTTGGAGGTGGGCTATAGAGTCAGGATTCAAATATAAGACTCTAATGCGATATTAATTCAACAGTCATCTGAAAATTTCAAATTAATAGAATTAATCATTTAATTAAGAGTAATGTTACATACTATATTTCAGTCCTAACCAACAAACCCTTTGATTCAATAATTGATTGAAATTATTGTCTCAACATTGTGAATAAAAAATGTGGTACATAATATTACTTTTTCATTAATATTTTAACATTTAGGGAAAATTACAGTTTACCCTCCCAAAGTTGACAGCATTTTTCAATTTGAACACCAAAGTTTCAATTTTTGCAATCCATCCCCTCAAAGTTTCAATTTTTTTTTCAATTCGACCAATATTATCCATGAATTCCCATATTTCCCCTAATTTTTATTTTTATGAAATAAAAAACAAATTTGGGGTGTAAAAATGGCCAGATGGCCAAGCCACCCCGATTTTTTTTTTTTTTTTTTAATTTTTTATAAAAAATAAATAAAATAAAAATTATGGGCAATACGGGAAGTTTTGGATACAATTGGTCAAATTGCAAAAATTTGAAACTTTAGGGGGGTGGATTGCAAAAATTGAAATTTTGGTATTCGAATTGAAAAACTTTGTCAACTTTGAGGGTGTAATCTGTAATTTTCCCTAACATTTAATTTGTCCATAAAGCTGACACCAATGGTGCATCAGGAATTGTTATGGTCAAAAACACAATCTTACATCATTATTCTTCATCCTTCTATATATTAATAGGCTACAAAAGTCCTAAAAAAATTTAACTCTACAACATTCTTACTTTTTATATCATACTAAACATTTTTTATTACTATTTTTTTTTACAACAAAAAATTCACTACAAAATAAAACATTTTTATTTTTTCATACTAAAAATTGAAAACTTCTATGTACTTTATATCACACAAATCACTTCTAAATCAAAAACCTACTTTTAAGTCTATTTCCAAACAAGTCCTTATATTTAACATTAGTGTACTTTGGATCAACCTGGTATATATATATATATATATATATATGTTTTTAGGGGAATCTTTCATATTCATTCCTGTAAAGAAGATCAAGAGCATACAGCTCTCACATCAGAGAGCATAAAGTTTTCTGATAAATCAATAGCCAAAATTATAAGGTTACAACGTCATAGAGACAAACATAAAAATTTTACAATCAAGTCTTATCTATGACTTCAACATTCGCTAACCTATGTTCAAACTTTAGTTATAGAAAGACTCAATCTAATACACAGGTAGCATATATTCTCAACTTTTATTTTCTCGGCCATGGGAGTAAAACTTTCACACCGAAAGTAATTCTCATCGACCCAAAGGTTAGGATAAAAACCTTCACCCCAAAGATCGCTAATGATCTAATTAAGGATATGTCAAACTCTTATTAAAAAAAAAAAAACAACAAAAACTAAATGAAAAAGCCAGCAAACAACTACAACAACCGGGGGCGAAGGAGGTGAAGTGCACTGATTGGCGCATGGTGGATGAGATGGAACCATTTTGCACCGATGGGTAGCTGATCAGGAGCCAAGAAGCACAGTCGGCCGACATGTGGCTGAACAAAAGCAGTTAAGAAGACTAGATCTAAATTTGAAAAATTAGACCTAAAGCTCAACCGATTCCGAAAAGAAAAAGAGTGGCACAGCATTGTGGAAGACAGCCAAAGACAACGCAGCATTGGCAAAAATAGGGCTGGCTCGGATCAACCTTATCATAATCTTACGTCATTGTTCAACCTTTGTGTCAATTATTTGTTTTTTGTTAAATAAAATATGAATTAGATTTTGTACATGTTGGTACTATGTGCAACATAATGTGGCCGAATTGCAGGCATGCAAGTGAGTCTGATTGGTTAATAGTACGTTAAAAATGCTGTTTAACCAGAACGAGGCATTAATTATATTCTAAGCAATTTTGTCTTATTTGAATAAATTGAAAACTCAGAGACTCATAAAGCACCCGCAAGGACAATTAATTTCATATATGGCACGTGGAGCCTCATCACCATTAATAAGTCCACACCAAATTCGGGTGCCAAGCTGGAATTGCAATTATTGAAGCTGTTCATGACACTGTTGTAGCTGGAGGCAAATTCTATCATAGACGGGCACTAGCTGGATAGATAGATATCTCTTTTATATAATTGAGGATTCTTTGTAACCCTATGTTCCCTTTGTGAGATTTTTTTTTTTTTTTGTCCGTCTTAATTGGGGTTCTTCTATCCAAATAGGTGCTTAGACAGCTTGATCACCTACTTACGCACGTGGAGTCTATCGGGAGCCTCTCACAATTTATTGCACTTTGACCATAAAATTGTAAGCACTCTCAATCTAGGGTTTTTATACCTAGAATGTGTCATTTTTGCAATTTAATTTCTACATGTATATAAAAGAGTGACAATTCATATTTATGTGTCAGATTTAGATTGTATTAAAGTATATGTATATGACTATATAACAAAACTCGAATCTCATCCATTTAGTTTATGTCACTGTGGCTGGAGGCAAATTCTATCATAGACCACTAAACTCGAATCTAATCCATTTAGTTTATGTCACTGTGTAGCTAGAGGCAAATTCTATCATAGACCACTAGCCGGATAGATATTTCTTATAATTGAGGATTCTTGTAACCCAATGTTCCCTACAATTAGGTAGAGGATTGTGAGTTTTGATGTGCTTTTTTGTCTTAATAGGGTTCTTCTATCCTAATAGGTAATTAGATAGCTTGATCACCTACTCAAGCAAGTGGACTATATCGGGAACCTCTCACTTTCCCTTCACTTTGACCATAGAATTGCAAGAAATCTCGATCTAGGGTTTTCATACCTAGAATGCGCCATTTTTGCAATTTAGTTCCTACATGTATATATAAGGGTTTAAGAGGTGGCAATTTGTGTTCATGTGTCAAATTTGGATTGTATTGAAGTATAAGTATAAGATTATATAAGTAAATTCTAACTGACCCATTTAGTTAAATGAATCAAACCCTTCAACCATAATTTGTTAATTTTGTATTGGGTTCATGCTGAATTAATATATTATATAAGAAATTGCTAGCCTAAATATCGCTTGTTCAATTCCGATTATGTCAAGACATGAATGTAAGATTATTTAAGCAAATCTTAACTCGCTAATTTTTTGTTGAGTTTATATCGAATTCACAAATCATATAAAAAATTATCAATCATATGTATATATACTCCTCTATACTATTTTGAAGCATGAACCAAGCATGAAAGAGTTAATCATTTTCATTTATATTGTACAATTGACTCTAGGGCATTAAACATAAAACATTATAATAAGCTTTCATAATTAAAATTTTGTAGACTGCATGAACAGTGCAGCTAGAATCTGATTTCATTGGAAAGTGAACTTGGTAGTCCAACTTATGTTCATAGATCAAAGAAAATCCAACAGCTTCAATTATAACACTTTAGACAAATTGCCTACGAACATGATTTGGCAAAGCTGATAAATTAAAAAATGGATAGAGATTTTCATCAATAATGTTGTTCGAATCGTTAGTAATTTAAACAATAAATATAATTTTTGTTTTTGTTTTATGAAATTTACATATTTAAGTAAGTCTTGACTAGCTTACTCTTTACTCAGATAGGTGAATCTAATAGACGTTTTTTCTTATTTATTGCCCGAATTGTTAGTAATTCATACAACTCATGGTTGAAAATCCAAATTCTGTAAAAACTACCTCCTAAAGAAAAAGCAATATACATTGTTATATGATTTCCTCTCCATTGTTATATGATTTTTTGCATCAACATTTAAGACAAGTAGAAGAAATCTCTTAAGGGGTCAATGAGAGAAAATGTGTTGCACAAGTTTGTATGGTAGTCAATGGTAAAGAATGGAATGTGAAGGCAAACAATAAGACAATAATCCCACATAAACATTCCCCAAAATCTTCAAAAGAGATCTCAAATCTCACCAAGCACAAAGCACCCTGCCTTGGTGCGGCCTCTAAGCCCTGCATTTCTCCTGCCTAAGCAACCGTCTCTTTTTTGGGTTGACTGTTGGGAAACATAGACAAAAGAGGGTGGGGACAGCCAACGGGCTAGCAACACGTGCAGCTACTGAAAGTGACCGTCCTTGTGCGTAGGAGACAGCTGGAGAGAAGGACGGGATGGGACTCAAGTCAACGGCTTTATAGTAGCCCCCTAGCTAGTACAGATTGTATAGTCCTTTAGTGATACTTATGGTCATTATAAAGTCACCATCACAAACACCTTTACTTTTTAGTCAATAAGTTTTTAAAATAAACCCCCCATATTAACGACAAGACACAATTGAACGTGCCTCAACATGTTTGTCTACTTGAATTCACAAACTTGTTCGTATATATATATATATATATATATATATCAAAAGAATTTCAAGTTTTGGAATGGTCTAGAGTTCATCTGTCTATTAATAATATGCATTTTTTTTAAAAAAAATTGACACATATATTGAAACAACCCAGATAAGTAGAGAAAATATAACAAGAGATATATCTTTTCCAAAATATTCTAGTTTGGTATTATCTTCAACAGGAGGAAAGTAGCTTCATCATTTAATAAGGATTAATGGTTAATTTGCAAAAGAAATGGGTGAAAGGTGAAATGAATAATGATGCATAATGACTTGGAGTTTTAAATAAAAATGAATTGTTATGTAATTTTGTGAATTCTCAAGACAGGTAGATCTAATTTTTTTCCTTTTTAATTAAATACGGTATATATAATTCTGGTAGACGTGCGTAAATTTTTTTTACTTTTTTTATTGTCAATTTTTTACAAATGCACTCTCAAACGAAACATACCTTCACGTACCCACTATCATTCAAAATTTCTGTTGGACACAATTTCTGATTGCAGTACAGTATAAAAGCAATAAAAAAAAAATCTCATTGGAAATATACCCGTTTGATGAGCACTCCATTAAAATTCTACAGTTTATAGTGAAGCTCAATTGTTATGAGACACAGAAAAGGACCTTCAAAAGAAGCTTGAAACGTGCAAGAAAGCATATACATAATGCACTTTTGCGACATAACTTTTTGATATATTGGGATTAAAAGTTTACACAAATCATCCATAAACTTCCACTCCTCTACTGATTGACTACGCAAGCCCATATGAAAGAGAAGTGATAGAATCAATGGCGTACATGCTAAAACTGATGGTAACATTTTGTTGAGTGGAGATGCACATATCACACGGCGGCTAGCTAGCAACTCAAGATACATCATCTAACTTGGTGGTGCAGGGTGTCATAATAAATACCAAAATACCTTCTTTTTTTTTTTTCTTTTTTTTTTTAATTAAAAAAACAGCTAAGATGACAAGATAGGGAAGAAATCATAAGGTAAGACATTTAATTTAAAAAAACGTTACCCAAAAAAACTATATGATATACACATATCTTAGTAAGATATATACCTAAAATGCAAGTGGAGTGAGAAATCGGTGTCGGCGATAGAGGAAGATATACCGTGAAGCAGAAGCCACCTTTTTGTAACCAAATTACGGAGGCCGCTGCCGCTTATCTAAACGACACCCGTAGTACATGCGAGCATGTACCCGGTTGCCCCAGCTGTACTTACCGCGACTTTACCGGATATTGCCCGTCCTCTCACCCCCTTTCACGCCTCCCACTCTTTCAAAATTTTCCCCAGTCCACCGTTTCCCGGTTTCCCTTGTCAATATAACGTAGAAAAGTCACCTTCAAGTGCGTTCCAGCCATGCGCCACCTTCAATTTTTCTACTTTTTTTTTTTTTGTTAAGTAATTCTCTCTCTCTCTCTCTCTCTCTCTCTCTATATATATATATATATATATATGATCGTTCGTTGGCCTCCCTACTTCATTTCCTAGACAAACTTTTTGCTGGAGTTTTTTTTCTCAGTGCCTGCCACTATGCCAGAAGCTCCTAAGAACGTATCCGAGCATGGTGAGAGAAAGGCGTTGGAGTTTATTGAGGAGGTTACGAGTAATGCCGATGAAGTACAGAAGCGGGTTCTTGGTGAAATCCTTTCTCGTAGCGCCAATGTTGAATACTTGCGCCGACATGGCCTCAACGGGCAAATAGACCGACTTACTTTCAAGAAGGTCGTCCCTGTTGTCGGGTACGAAGATTTGAAGCCAGATATCGACCGTATTGCCAATGGCGACACTTCCCCGATTCTTTGCTCCCAGCCCATTTCTGAGTTCTTGACTAGGTACGCAAATCTACATGTTTCTTTTAATGTTTTTCATGTGTTGTAATAATTTCTATAGGCTTAATCTTTTGAAGTAACAGCTAATTGATACTATGTTAAATTACCAGTTATCTCAAAAGCTTAAATAACTAGTAATTTAATATGGTATAAAAGCCAAAAGTCTTGCGATCGAACCTTACTCAGCTTTTGTTAAATTACTACGAATTTTAAAAGTTTAAGTTTATAGAAAGATATAGAGACGGTGTGGAATTAAAATCTATGTTCTGATACTTTGTATGTGTGTAGCTCGGGAACATCTGGAGGGGAGAGGAAACTGATGCCAACAATAGAAGAGGAGCTGGAGAGGAGATCATTGCTTTACAGCCTTTTGATGCCTGTGATGAATCAATTTGTTCCAGGTTTGGACGAAGGCAAAGGAATGTATCTTTTGTTCATAAAATCAGAAGCCAAGACCCCGGGAGGACTTGTTGCACGTCCAGTTTTAACCAGCTTTTACAAAAGCTCACATTTTAAGAATAGGCCTCATGATCCCTACACCAACTATACTAGCCCAAACGACACCATTCTCTGCCCAGATTCCTATCAAAGCATGTACTCTCAGTTGCTTTGTGGGCTTTATCAAAATACTGAAGTTCTTCGTGTTGGGGCTGTCTTTGCTTCTGGCTTCATTCGTGCCATCAAATTCCTAGAAAAACATTGGCTTCTTTTGTGCAATGATATTAGAACAGGAACCTTGGATCCTAAAATTACTGATCCATCAGTGAGAGAAGCTGTCATGAAAATTCTTGAGCCAAATCCCAAGCTAGCTGATTTTATTGAAGCTGAGTGTAGCAAAGACTCATGGAGGGGGATCATAAAAAGGTTGTGGCCAAACACAAAGTATATTGATGTTATAGTGACAGGAACAATGTCTCAGTATATTCCTACTTTGGATTATTATAGCAATAGTCTCCCTCTTATTTGCACCATGTATGCTTCTTCTGAGTGTTATTTTGGCCTGAATTTGAATCCTCTGAGTAAGCCAAGTGAAGTTGCCTACACCCTTATGCCCATCATGTGCTATTATGAGTTCTTGCCAGTTAACAGGAAAAAGGACTTCACTGAGGACTCCTTTTCCAAACCTGTCTCCCTCGAAGAGAAGGAAAGCCACGACTTGGTTGATCTTGTTGATGTCAAGCTAGGACAAGAATATGAGCTTGTGGTAACTACTTATGCAGGTATCATTTGACACATGACTGTTTTTATTTATTCATTTATTTTTATAATCCAGGTATCTGAAGCTACGCCTGACTAGATTCTTGGAACACCGTACCAAGCACCTCTTTCATATTGGTCGAGCATAGCTCTAAAAAATTATTTGCACTAAACAAGGTCAAACCTTAGACCTAGTGACGGACCTACATTATGACCTGGGGGAGTCCTGGCTTCTCTTGGTTTTCAATTTTTCTTTTAAGCTTAAAATTTAAGTTGATCCTCTATCAAAATTAAATTTGACACATTTAATTTACCCCTCATTCATATTTTAATCATTTTAAAATAAAAATTTTAGTTTTGTCCCTACTTAGACTTTATGCTTTATGAGGTATGGATGAAGGCCAAGTGGCTTACCAATAATCAAGCCAACCCCTCGAGTAGGTCCGACTTAATAGATCTTGAGGCCTAAGACAACAAACTTATGTAGAGTCTTTTTTATATTTAAATATTTAATTAAAAGATTTTAATTTAAAAAAATTCTTCTTGCTTTTTACTCTTAATTTTTTTTTTTAAATGATTTGGATAATTCATCTCTGTTATGAAACATTTAATTTCAACATATATCATATTTTGTATTGAAATACACATTATTCTTTTTACATGGCATGTAATTTGAGCAAAATTAAATTTCTTTATTCTAAAAATTAATTTAATAAATGAACTTAGCTAATATGCTTGCTTGTTTTAAGTTTAGGTGAAATCATGAGTTTAGTAATTGCTTTTAGAGTACAATTACGGTCACTTTCTTTTTTTTTTTTTTTTTTTTTTTGTCTTTTCTTTTCTTTCTTTCTTTCTTATCCTTTATTAAAGCATTTAATATCTTGGAACTCAATTTTTTGCATTGACTAACTTTTTGTGTAATTGAGGCTTTAATTTTTTTATTGGCAAAAGTCCACATACTCCTTCAAATTACTATCTAATTGATAATGTCCCTCCCAAACTATTAAAACATTGCCATTGTCCCCAAGGCCTGCAAGAAGAAAAAATTACCCTACATTTTTGTCAAAAATACAAAAATATCCATATAAATTCCAAAAAAAAATAAATGAAAAAACAAAATTTTCCTTTAAAAAAATTACCACTCCATTTTTAATTTTTAGTTTTTTTTTTTCTAAAAAAAAAAATTATTATTAAGGGTATTTTTGTCATTATGGGGGACATTGACAATTTTTGATAGTTTGGTGGCATATTATTCCAATTGAAAGTTTATGGAGGACATTATTAATTGAGTGATAGTTTGACTGAGTATGTTGACTTTATAAAATAATACTTAATTATACAATCATTATTTGATGCCTTATTTCACTGGGCTCCTATTTTGCCTAAGCATTCTGTTGGCCCTGTTGAGTGTTAATTCAACACATGAAGCATTGAACAAACACGTACATATGGCAACACATGACTTTACAGTGTAAGAACTATATATATCATGAACTTTTTCATCTTGCAGGCCTCTACCGTTATCGTGTTGGAGACATACTCCGAGTGGTGGGATTCAAAAACAAGGCTCCACAATTCAAGTTCGTATGCCGAAAGAATGTTGTTCTCAGCATTGATTCGGACAAAACCGATGAAGTTGAGCTCCAAAATGCAGTGAAGACTGCAGCCGACCATCTTCTATCATTTGATGCATCACTCACAGAATACACAAGCTATGCAGACACCTCAACCATCCCCGGCCACTATGTCCTGTACTGGGAGATCAGCCACAGCGACCGCGCTGCCGCAATCCCGCCTTCCGTTTTCGAGGATTGCTGCTTCTCTGTTGAAGAAGCACTCAACAGTGTGTACAGGCAAGGAAGAGTTTCGGACAAGTCGATTGGGCCTTTGGAGATAAAGATTGTGGAGGGGGGCACGTTTGACAAGCTCATGGACTATGCTCTCAGCCAGGGTGCTTCAATAAACCAGTACAAAGCACCCCGGTGCGTGAAATATGCCCCCATTGTTGAGCTCTTGAACTCGAGGGTTGTTGCTAATTATTTCAGCCCGAAATGCCCGAAATGGGTTCCGGGTCATAAGCAATGGTGCAATCAGAGCTAGCTTTGATTAGGAGCTTATATTGGATGTAGTAGATTAATTAACGTACCCATTAGTTTCTTGGTGATGTTTTTAATCTTTGCAAAAACAGTTCTAATTAAGATCTTGTTTCTTGAGTTAATGCTTCTAGCTACCTGATTCATCACTTTGTGATTGATCCCTCTTTACATATTTCATTTCCATCACTGATCACTGAATATGAGTTCTGAAGAAATTAATGGGAGTGGAAGAAGATCATCTTCAAATTAATTTAGTCAAGTCCAGCATTGACAGGCATGAAAATTACAGGCCATGTTAGATGGAATTTAATTGGAAAAATTATACATACCCTCTCAAACTAGGACCTATAAATGAAATGGAGATGATCCTTTTCCCTCAAACTACCACTTTATTGTTATTATCCCCTCCAATCTATGGGTGTTCAAACGGGACAGTTATAACTGCCCTGCTGGCTGCCAACCACTAACTGCTTATTATAACCACTAACCGTTTTGGTAGGCGGTTATAAACAACCGCTAACTGCCTAGGGCAGTTACAGTTAGCGATTTTAAGGGTAGGAAAAAACGGTTAATAACCGCTAATTGTCTACTCTTATATATAATAATATAAATGGTAAAGTTCATATACTTTTCAAACTACCATTCAATTGAAAATATCCCTTCAAACTTTTAATTGTGACAATGTCTCACTTAAACTATCATAACCTTGTCAATGTACCCCCTAAGGTTGGCAAAAAGATAAAAATGGCCTTATATATTTCTCAATAAGACAAAAATACCCTACAAATTAAGAATTTTTTTTTTTTTAAAAAAAAAAAACGAAATATTTTTAAATTAGAAAGAACGATTTTTTTTTTTTAAAAAAAAAATTAAACGAAATTTTTTTAATTTTTTTTCAAAAAAAGAATTTTTTTTAAACGATTTTTTTTTAAATGGAAATTTCTATATATATACACTACAAAAAACAGGTCATTTTCTGACGTGGTAAACAGTGTCTATTTTTTGCCACGTCAGTAAATGTTGACGTGCTAAAACTGGCCCGTCAACAAATATTTTACTGACATGTCAAAAGTAACACGTCAGGATTTACTGACGTATCAACTTTTGACACGTCAGTAAAATTTAATCAAATTTAATTTTTAAATAATTTATTTAAATAAAATTAAAATTTAAAAATTTCTGACGTGTCAACGTTCGACACGTCAGAAGTTTCTGATGTGTCGTTTTCACACGCCAGAAAATTCTGACGTGTCGGTTTGACACGTCAGAAACTGCTGACGTGTCACTTTGACACGCCAGCAGTTTTATTTTCCTATAGGATATTATATTTATAAATATAACTTATAATATATATATATATATAAATCCTGACGTGCAAAGCTTGGCACGTCAGGAAAGATATTAGATATATAATATATTATATTTATAAATATAACTTATAATATATTATATATTATAATATATATATATATATATATATATATATATATAAATCCTGACGTGCCATTGGATATTAAATATATAATATATTATATTTATAAATATAACTTATAATATATTATAATATATATATATATATATAAATCCTGACGTGTCAAGCTTGACACGTCAGGAATTCCTGACGTGCCAAGCTCGCACGTCAGGCGTGGCCTTGGGAAGGCCAGCGCCTGCTGGCTGTCCCTTCGCCCACGCCTCCATTACTTTTTTTTTGGTTTTCTCTTTTTTTTTTTCTCCCGCCTGGCCCTTCTTATTTCCCCAACTTTTTTTCTCTTTATATTCTTCTCTCTTCTTATTTTGAAATTCCCCACACACTTTCTCTCCTCTCTCAATCTCCCTGATCTGGTACGAAGCTCCTCTCTAGAGGAAGAAGAAAAAGAAAATGTGAAGATAAAAAGAAGAGAAGCAGCAGATTGAAGAAAAGCAAAAGAAGAAGAAGAAAAAGGAAAGAAGAACAGAAGCAGAAGAAAGAAAAATAAAAGGAGAAGAGAAGAAGAAGAAGAGAAGAGAAGAAGAAGAAGAGAAGATAAGAAGATTTTTTGGGTTTTTGAAAATTTGTTGGGTTTTGAGGTTTGGGTTTTTGATTTGGATTTTTGATTTTTTAAAGACTTTTTCGGTTTGGGTTTTTGTAAATAGAGAAAAGAAGAGAGAGACAGTACTGAGAAAATGGAGAGCATGGAGACATGATCCAATTAGCAGATCTGCAGAAACAAATTGAAGAGAAAATGATCTTTTCTTTTCTCTGCAGATCTGCAGAGAAAAGAAAAGAGAAATTGGCGTAGGGTGGAGCTGCCAATTTGAAATCTCTGCACGTGAGGGAGCTGTGCAGAGATTTCAAATAAAATAATAATTTAAAATAATAAATTTTTTAATTGAAAAAAAAAAATCCAGAAAAATATTTTTTAAAAAAATATTTTTTTAATTAAT
>NC_081545.1:6892514-6897414 GCF_901000735.1 Corylus avellana | reverse complement strand
AATTTCTGACGTGTTATAAATCGACACGTCAGAAATTTTCCATTTCTGACACTTATAATATTCACGCGCGAGACACGTCAGGAACACCACGTCAGGGACGTTTTCTGACGTGTCAGACTGCCTGACACGTCAGAAAAAGTACGTCAGAAAAAAAATCCATTTCTTGTAGTGAATTAGTACTCAATTACAGTTGTTTGGAGAGTGTTGTATTATTCTTATTAAGTAGCACAAAACATTTGTTTCATATCTATTTATTGATAGCTAAATACAATTGTTTTTTTTTTTTTTTTCTTTTTGGGTTAAACTGGCAAAAGGTTAATTACAACAGGATTGAACTTTTAGGTTATTACTGTTGAAGAGTGGAGAGAGAGAGAAAAAAAAAATGTTAATTCTTAGAGTTGTAGTTTTTTTCAAATAAGTTCCCAAGAGGTAGCTCAATCGGCTGGGATCACGCCTAATGAAACGGAGGCCGCTAGTTCGAATCCCTCTCCATCCTCTTGTACAGATATGCCAAAATAAAAAAAGTTTTTCTCAAATAAAAAACATACACATGGAAGGTTAAGAAGAAGAATTACTTTAGGTTGAATTCTTAGGTTGTTATAGCTGCAGAGTGGAGAGAGAGAGAGAGAGAGAGAGAGAGACGTGGAAAGAGAGAAAAAGAAAATAAATCGGAGATAGAAAAAAAAAATGGTCTGAAAATAAGTTAGAAGCGAGAGAGAAAAAAAAAAAAGAAAAGAAATAAGTTAAAACGTTATTGTATAATTTGGTAAATATTAATTCCTCAATATAATTTGATTTGTATTTATTGTATAATTTGATTTTTATTTATTTGTTTCCTTATTTGATTTGAACATTAATATATAATAAATTAATAATTGATCTATTCAGGAATTTATATATTGTATATATTTAAACCGGTGGCTATACAGTGATTGGTGCAATAAATTATTAAAAGGACATTTGTCGCACATTTGTCGCAATTCTAAACTTTTAGAGTGATTCGGCTATGATATATATATATATATATATATCATTCTTTACAAAATGACATGTCAATCTATGTGACACTTATAATATCGGTTGTACCCCAAGCATTTTCCTTTTAGACAAAAAAAAAAAAAAACAAGGAACAAAAACAAAGAAGCCAAGGAATACAAAACAAACAGAAGTGAATGCCCATGGTTTTGTCTATGCATATATTGTAAACTATTTTCCACATATTTCAATCAAAAAAATCAGTTTTAAGATTTTTTCTGACAAAATTTTTTATAAAAGTTTATCTTAAATTTTATTCAAAAAATTGTCCATAGACCAGTTATTTTGTAGTTTGGTTTTTTTAATTAAAAAAAAAAAAGAAAGATTTTTGAATTTAAAGTATAAGCCTATCATGGATGTGTTCTTTCTTACCAATGAAAAAAAGAGTAATACTATATATTACATCTTTATTTAATAATGCTGATGTGGCCATTTCTATCACCTTTTGAATTTTTTTTTTTTTTTAAACAAGATCGAACGTAGCAGTCCCAAGCCTCTTATATTACATTATGCAATAGTTATAGATAAAAATGTAATTTCTAACATTATTCAAAAAGAACATATGATATCAAGAATTGTATTTTATGTCGTAGATAACATAAGTCACTGTCAAATTTTAGAGTAATGCTAATATGCTATATACCACACCACTATTTTCATTACGCTAACATGGCATTACGAATTCACTATTGGATTTATGTTTCTTTTAACAAGTATTGATATGATCTAAGGGTGAATTGACAATGTGAAGTCAACATAGTGGGATAACAATAAAATAATAATGTGGTATATAACATTACTCCAAATTTTAAAAATTGCTGTAAATCCCCAAAATCATCATGGTAGAAACCTTTATATCAGGTTATTTTTTGAATCCTTTGGACTTTGTTCAAAGCAAGATTAGTTACATTAAAATGGTGAATGATTTAATTGAATTTTCACCATTGAATAAAGAGATCACTATAAAATGAGCTTTAGCCTACAATCTTATTCATAGCTTAGTTTTGTTTGTTAAAAACAAATAGAGAATGTGGAATGTACAAATATAAAGAGTATTTAGTTTATATATTTGCCGAATTTTTGTAATTTCCATATATTGAGATATAAGCAAACCACCTAAGACCCTAAGTAACTCTTGATTATTTTGATGATTTTTTCTCCTTTTTTTTCATAATTTTATTTAATTAATGAATAGCTCTAATCTTTTTCAGTACCCTACCCGAAAAAGGTAGGTATCATAGAAAATAAATCGTTTAGAATTGTGTTTCAAATCACAAGCAATTAATGATGAAACCCATAATTTTAAAGGCTAAACTGCAATTTTTAAAATCAAACTGTAATTTTACTAAACGTTTAACTGTGTTTAATCGTTATTTTTAAATTATACTTTTTGAAATCGCAAACCCAAACGAAATAACATGTAATTGATTAGAAGATGGTATATATATTATAACATCTTGTTAACTCTTTAACTCTTTCATAACTGATTATATATATATATAAAGAATCAAGAAGCCAAAGCAGAAAAAAGAGAGAGAGAGAGAGATTTGAGGTAATTCACCTTTATTATGATAATACAATGATAATGGGTATTTATAGGCAATTGAATGTAAAATATAAGGAAAGTAAATGATGAGTTAATTAATGATGATCAGAATCTGATATTATGACATGATCATCATCAGATTCCTATTACCATCACATTTATCATAATCATCAACTTCATAGTTATTGTGAATGTTTTCCTATTACCATCACATTTATCATGATAATAGTACTCTGAAGTCTCATTCCATATATGCATGATATATGATATATCATCATAACCATTATCATACCAACTAAATAATTCAATATTTTCACCACTGCTTGTCTGCTACAGCTAACATGCTGACTAGCACAGCTACCATGATGCATCATACAGAAACAATTGATGCTGTGGCAGTGACTCTGCCACGGCAGCTCCCGCCTCCCGTGGACATGGACGTCCCCCAGGGAAGTTCAATCTCCTCTTCGCTGTGGGCGGATACAGCGGCGAACTAGAGCTGAAATAATATCCGATCCGCTGGTATAGGGCGGTGTTCAGCCTTAGTTGCAGTCCTAATTAATTGGCATCACCATGCATGGGCATGCCCTAATTAAGTTTACAACTTGCATGCCAAACAATACAACCAACGAACCAATACCATTAATTTTGCTTTATTATTACATCGATCGGGCGTACAGACGTAAAGTGGGCTTGCAACAAAAGCCTTAATTAGGTAATATTTCTATTTTCTTCTTCTTAATTTCACTTCGTCATGAAGAATTTGGCCACAGATTCAACTGGGGGGATTTTTTTTTTTCGTGGTTTTTTTGTTCCAAGTTCTAAATAAATTCAGGTTACTGTACCTCTTGAATGCTCTTAGATTGATTGAAATAAATTTACATGTCCTTTTTTATGAATAATTATATTAATTAATATGAATTTTCCTTTTTAAGTTGTACTAAAAAAATCAAAACTCTGAAAGCTTACACTAGTGTACGTTTGCGCACTGTTAAACATAAATTCATCAGAATGGGCATGCAGGCTGCAGCTAAACATACTTTTCTTTGCTCTTGATTTGAAGCAGAAAACCCTAGCAACAAAATTTTTTAAAAAAAATAGAGAGAGGATTTTTCTAACTTATGCCCAATTATGTATAACTTATTGATAGAATATATGTAAGTTCTTTGTTTATAGGCTAGGCTACAGATCCCATCATGGAATAGAATTCTTCCCATAATAATTTCCTTAATTATTTGAAATAAATTACCAAACTCCTTCAATTTGTGTTTAATTAAACCACACTAACTCTTATTTGGCACGGTTTAATTGATTAGAGAATTCCTTACATACACTTCAAGTCTACACCACACCTACAATATTGTGATAGCTAGCTAGAAATAACAACTTGCAGAAGTCATATATACCACCAACCCAAACAAAACCCTCAAAATTGCAGCAGTTCAGTGATAATGAGAGGTAGAAGTAATACTAGTACGCAGTAATAATACCAATAAGCACAAAAATTCCCTTCAAATTGGGTCAGAAGAAACTTCTCTATTCCATTCTATCATCATTTGAGTCTCACATGTATTTTTAAAAATGCAAGTGAGAATTTTGGTCTCCTCCGCCAATTCATCAAGGCAAGCTAGCTTCTAAGGTGATTTCAGATTTTTCTGGGCGTGGAATCTGCCATGCAGATTTCAACATCATCAGAAGTAATACCGGTAACAGTACTAATAATAACAAAAATATATAATACCAACATGCAATCACAAATTTTTTCTCTAAAATGGGTTGGAGAAATTTTTTTTATCCAATAATCTAGCTATTAACGTTAACTGGCATGCATCCTATAATTTTAAACTGAATTGAAATAATTTTCTCCAACCCAATTTGGAGAAAAGCTTTGTCCTAACAACAATGACAATAATTCCATTTTTTTAAAAAAAAAGTATGATGCTCACGAATCACGTGGCTATTAAAAAATTAAATTCGCTTGTTTTTTGGTTTTAGGAAAAATTGAATTCACTTGGTATGAATATTGATATTCCTAACAAATGTAGGTTCACCTGGTGGGGAAGTAATGGATGGTGAATGTGACAGTGCAAAAGAGGCAGAAGAAGGAGAGAATAAATATTATTGTACTTAGGTAGGGGGGATGTGGCAGCATTAAACCAAGTCAACTGCCCATATATATATATATATATATATATATGTCACCAACTCAGAGATCAAAAACTTCAATTAAAATCAGCCATAGCTGGACCATCAAATTCGGTTAACCTTGATATAAAGGCACACGGTGGCCATCACCTGCCTTTCGGCTTCCTAATTAGG
>NC_081545.1:6884504-6892414 GCF_901000735.1 Corylus avellana | reverse complement strand
CAAAAATACCCTACAAATTAACAATTTTTTTTTAAAAAAAAACAAAACGAAATATTTTTAAATTAGAAAGAACGATTTTTTTTTTTTTTTTAAAAAAAAATTAAACGAAATTTTTTTAATTTTTTTTCAAAAAAAGAATTTTTTTTAAACGATTTTTTTTTAAATAGGGCCTCTCTATAGAGGAGAGGAGAGAGAGAAAGAGAGGCAGGAAAGAGTGGGAGCATATGAAGTGACACTTGTTTTAGAAAAGGAAAATTTTATTTTCTTAAACGAAAATTGTTAATATTTTTAAATAGGAAATTTTTATTTAAAAAAGTTATAAAACTAAACAAAAATTTTCAATTTAAAAAAAAAAAAAAATCAAAACTTTTTTTTTTTTATCAGTTTTAAATGTGCCACCCTTTCGATTTTTTATTTTATCTTTAGTTTTAGGTTTTTTTCTATATGTTTTAGTATTTTTTGTTTTTATTTTACTAAGCGTAGTTTTGTTATTGGGGGGAACATTGACAATTTTTGGTAGTTTGAGGGTGATATTGTCACAATTGAAAGTTTGGGGTGACATTGTCAATTTGGTGATAGTTTGAGGGGGATATGTGAATTTTCCCCTAATATATATATATATAAACGACGTCATTTTGGCCGTGTATGATTGTATGTATGTAAAATATAATGTGACATGTGATGTTTTGGGCCAAGTTTTATTCAAAAACATAGCCTGACCCAAAAAATATGTTATTTTCATCTTTTTTGGAACACTTGGGCCCAAAATATTTAAAATAAGCCAAAAAAATTGGTCCAGTGGTGGCCCAAAACACTTAAAAAGCCCAAAAGCCAATATAAAAAAAGCGGTTATAAAACTGCCGGTTATTGGTTTGAATAACCGCTAACTACATAGACGGTTGCGATTATTAAAATCGATAACCGCCCAAGGTGGTTGCGGTTAGAGGTTGTAGCCAATAACCGCTAACTGTAACCGCTTGTGTAGCCCTACTCCAAACTACTAATTTTGTCAGTGTCTTCTCCAAATTACCAACAAATGTCAATGTTACCCCTAAAGCTTGCAAAAAGATAAAAATAACAATAAAAATATTTCAATAAGACAAGAATATCCTTGTAAATTTTTTTTTAAAAAAAAAAAAAATAAAAAAAAAATAATAAGAGGTTTAAAAAAGAGGTAAAAAAATAAAACAAAAAGGAAAAAAAATTAAATTTGTTTTTTATAAAAAACATTATTATAAATTGGTTTTTCTTTCTTCTTTTTTAATTTTTTTTTAATTTTTTTACATATATTTTTAGAAAAATTAAAAAAATTTAGAAAAAAAATTAAAAAAACTATCCTTATAATTGGTTTTTCTTTTTTCCTTTTATTTTTTTTTTATTTTTTTTTTATTTTTTTTTATTTTTTTTATTTTTTATTTTTAGTATTTCTATTTAAAAAATTAAAAAATTTAAATTAAAAAAAATTTAATTTGTTTTCGAAAGAAAATATTCTTATAAATTGAATTTTCTTTTTTCGTTTTTAAATTTTTTTAAATTAAAAAATATTTACTTTTTAAAAAAAAACATATCCTTGATAAATTGGTTTTTTTTTTTAATTAAAAAAAAAAAAAAAAAATAACTTTAAGAGTTTTTTATTATTATTATTATTATTATTTTTTAATTTTTAATTTTATGAGGGGTACTTTTGTCCTTATGAGGGAGATTGACATTTTGTTGGTAGTTTAAAAGGGATATTGACACAATTAGTAATTTGGAGGGAAATTAACATTAACAATAGGATTATAGGATGGTATCATGGCCATGGTAGTTTGAAAAAGGTATGTGACATATGTGTACTTTTCCCAATTTAATTAATCTTTGATTTTAATATTGTGGAATTCTATTTTTTCATGTTTGGGAAATTAAATAACAATTTGGATTCCATAAAGGAGAGAAATCAAGTGAAAACCAGTTTGCTCAAATTCTGCCACTCTCCTTCATTGACTGGATGGCATTAAGTGACCGGCTACCATGCATGAAAGCGAGTGATCTTCAATACTTTGGCACTTTGAATTATCCTATAATTATATCCTAATCAAAATGTATAGCCTATCATTTCTGATCTTCAATAAATTATCCTATAATTCTATAATTTGAATTTGTGTTGGGTTTGTAAGTCGTGTAAAAAATTATTAACCTTACTTTGGCACTTTGAATTTGATACAAAAATACTCTTGTATAGTGGGCTATAAGATCTTAAATAAAATCCACTGTGGTAAATCTTTTGGGCTCACCAGATCATTTCGATTACTTCAATTAAGAATAATGTTACTATTCGAACCAATTTATCACACCAACGTCACACCGATCTAGCTAACATAATGTTTTTTAAGTAGCTTTAAATACATGCCATATCACTCAGATTGTTTTGAGTGTAATAATTGGGAATGAAGTGTTTTTTTTTTTTTTGAAACAATTGGGTATGAAGTGTTAATGTACTTAAATATTCAATATAATAAGCAGAATTCAGTAAAAGCTTTCAGAATATTTGGACTGTACTAATTAATTCTAAAATATATAGAATTTGCTACTTATCAAATTAAAAGAAAAATTGAGACATAAGAAATTAATTACCCTAGAGAGAACAATTTTCATTAACAAATACGCCCACTTAATTATGATTAGAGAGCAGATCAAGAAAGTTTTAAAGCCTAGCGAAATGAAATTTTAGCATTAGAAGAAGCCCAAGAGAATCCCATCATCTGTGACCTAATCTTTTGTCTCCTGAGAGAGTCCCTAGCACCACTGTTTCCTGTGCACAGAGTCATCTCTTGCAAGGCCTTTCCATGCTTGAGCAAAAACTTTGCTAGACTAACCTCATTCTCACATTCTAAAAACCCATGCACCTCCACTACCTTCAGGTTCTCTAGGAAGGACTTCAATGTCTGTGTTTGAGATTCCCAAAATTGTTCTTCCTCGGAGCTAGACATGTCCCACAAGTCCCGATTCCATTCCTAATCAAGCATCATTAATGAAAAGAAGTTAAATCATTTGTTGAAGTTTTGATTTACATGAACAACAACTTGAAGTATGCATCGATCCATCGATCCATCGATTGATCGGCCAGAGAATAAATCAGAAGTAATTAATGTGTAAAACTTACTCTTCTTTCCATGTTGTAATCGTTGTTAATCTTGAGAATGAGGGTATGCAGCGTGGGAGAGCTTCTGAATAGGCATGCTATTCCTAGGACATTGTTTTTGTTGAAACTTGTATGCAACTCCAAAGATTTGAGGTTATGAAAGGGTTGTAGATAAACAGCAAAATAGTTATTGATTGATAGAATCTGCAGCAAAAGAGGGTGAAATATTTGTAAGCCGAGGCTTGTACAGAACCAGAAATTTGTAATTACTTACCAAACTTCAAAAAATGGAAATAAACAAAAGAAAATTATCATATAAAGCCACAGCTGCAACATTGAGGCAAGTGCAGGATCCCCATGGAGTCAATAATTTTGGCTCCTTTATATGCTTTATCGATCTGTAAGCTAATAGCACTGCAGTTTCTAGGCAGAGATTGTACATCAACACTTATCTCTGCCAAAGCTTCAATTCATATGACTACTATATTGGATGAAAGTTGATTTCCTCGAGCTTCAGAATGGCCATCAACATAAATTTCAAAACTAACTGCATAAATCTATGGACTTCAGAATCAGATCTTGATATTTTCTATATATATCCTAAATCATACAAGATTGCTGGAAACCTAACCAATTAACATTTATGATTTATGCAGAAATTTAAGAGTAATAACAAAACATGAGAGGAAAAGCGAAAGCAAAGAAATAGAAACAGCATAGAGAATTTTGGGGTAGTTCGGTGAGACAGAAATTTGTTACAAACTGGTTTGTTTGTAGCAAATTTTTATCCAGTTCGGTCTTAGACACATACTTTAACAATTGTAAATTGCCTAAAAAACTACATTATGCTCTTATTAACTTGAATAATGTTTACAATACAAATGTCCCTATTAATAGAAAAACTCAAAGAATACAAATATGGTAAGATTTGATTACAATCAAACATAAATGGAGATTATTTTAATATCAACCTAATATGAAAAAAATATATAATTCTAACCCATTGGAGAGAGAGAGAGAGAGAGAGATTGAGAGCAATTAATTAAGTATACCTCGAAACACTTGCTTTCAAACTTCAAGCAATGGGCATGAGATAGTCCAGACAAAAGATTGGATACACTCTGAATCTTTTCAAAATTTATATCTTCATGAAGTATAATAAAACCAATGGAGACCTCCCGAAGCAAACTTAAATTCTCAAGCGCACAATTATCAGTAATGGAATTATATTCCCAGCGCAAGATTCTGAGTCTCGGAGCATTGATCTTCACCCAACTCTTTTCACTATAAGCATCAAAACAATATGATACCCGCACCCGCTCCATTTTTGGACCCGAAATATTCAACCCTTGCAGCTCAAAACAATTTTCCAGGCTGAAATCTTCTAGCGCCCGGCACCCAACACTAAGATGTTTCAGCCCAAAGCAAGCGTCCAGATTCAATTTTTTAAGGTTTGGAAACGATGAATCTGAGAACAAGTCAACGAGTGAGGGTTGATTGTATAAAACGACAAGTGAAAGAGACAACGTGTGGAGCGATCGAAAACCATCTCTCATGACGGATGAAGGAGGCAAATGAAAACCCGGGCAATGAGATTTTAGCTTGAAAACTCGTAAAGATTCGCTCGCTAAAACCGATCGAGGGATGTTGAAATAATCGTCGGTGGCAAACTCGACATCGAGTTGTTGAACGTTGAGCCTAATGGCACGGCGAATAAGACCATTTAGACGAGAAAAACTCAAATGGGCACGGAAACGAAGAATTCTTATGTCGGAGTGTTTGTCGTGGAGGGCTAAAACCTGGGCTATGAAGTCCATTCCCGTAGCGGAAGAAGAATGTGAGGTTTTTGCAAGATTTTTGGAAGAAAGAGGATTTGGGTTAATGGTGGAGAAGTCAAGATCGGGAAAGGAGGACCAAAGAGATCTCCATCGCCTGGATAAGAGACTGGTTTGTGCGATGGATTTGATGGATAGAAGGGAGAGGATATGGTGGAGAACAGCGTCGGGAAGATCGGTGATCCGGTCAATGCTATTTTCTGCTGCTTCACTTTCAGCAATGAGGAAAAGCTTCTTGCGCTTTGCAGATCTTGTTTCCATGGAAAAATAGCTACTCTCTCTCTCTCCCTCTCTTTGTTCTTCTTCACTAGTCCAGTTGATTGTGCTTTGTACGTAAGATGGTTAGGGTTTGAAACTTTCAAAGAGTGGACTAAGCTGTGAACGAGAACAGCGTTTGAGTTTGTTTCAAATTAGAACAAATTTGAAAATAAATAAATAAAAATAAAAATAAAACCTTAAGCTGTGTGAAGTTGAGTGATTCTAAAAGTCTATCATGTGTCACTCTCCTCTAAAAATGAGATGACTCTTAAAATCATCATTTGATTAAAATTTAATAATGATCAATCATAAGTTCAATGGTAATTTTAAGAACTACAATATCATTCTTGAAATGTACACAAGAGAGACTTGTAATATCACTACAAAAATGCAGTGAATTTTTGAGTAAGAGTTTTTGATGTATTGACACGTCAGAAACCCCTTTTAACGTACGCCTTTTGACATAAAAATTTCAAATTTTTGGCGTGTCTATAGTGCAACGTCAAAAATTTTTGACGTGTCACTCGGCTTGACACGTCAAATATATATATATATTCAATTAAATATTACAATTCCAATATTAACCTGATATCCAAATATAATTACAATTACAATTTCAATATCCAACACTAACACAAACACAATTCCAATATCCAACACCAATACAAATACAATTCCAATATCCAACACAATTCCAATACATATCCAATATCCAATACATATCTAATACATATCTAATATCCAATACATATCCAATACATATCCAATATCCAATATACAATATCCAATACATATCCAATATATATATATATCCAATATATATCCAATATCCAATACATATCCAATATTCAATACATATGCAATACATATCAAATACCTAATATCTAATACATATCCAATTTCCAATACATTCAATACATATGAAATTCCAACACAACTTCATTAAACAAAATTTCAACACATATACTACGTTCCAACATAACACATAATAAAACAGATATATACATCAAAAACACGTTCCAACACAAGGCAAAACAAATATACAATCAAACACTTATGGCCTATCTACTACAAATAAGTTTCAATTAGTCTCAACAAACATATAGTTTGATCTAACTATATACATCAATAAATGACTATATACAAACCAATAAACAAAATATATATAGAACTTAATAAACAGTGATGATAAACGACGTGTTCAGCCCAACTCCAAAAAAGTCATCTCCCAACGCTTAATCTGCATTACCTGTAAATGAGTTGTGAACCAATAATAATCAATACAAAAATTCGAGACATGTCTATACAGTGATGCAAATATATATATGCTAGTTCTAAAATGGACCACCGTAACAAAGCGTTGCTAACTGGGACTTTTGTGAAGCCTAGATGTTTCTAATAGTTAACAACTGTTAGATAAACAACACAAAATATATCATTACCTTTGTGGGGCGCAGATCCAGAGGTCGACGCGAATATAGCTTCAAGCTGGCGGAAACGGGCTTCAAAGATGGCATCTTTCTCTGCTATCTGAGCTTTTTGTTCTTCAATTTGCTTGGCCATCTCATCCATTGCATGTCTTCGTTTTGCCCGCTCCTCTTCAAGTTCTCTAATCCTATCCGTCATCTGTGAGAACGAGGAGCTCCTAGGATTCTGAGACCATGCTTGGGACGGTGTATAGTACGAATGTATGTTGCCCCACACCGACAAAACATTTGGACCCACCTGTTGGACCCTGCCAGCGTACTCAAGCTTATTTTCGTGCGCCTGAGCATACGCGTCATTAGGTGTCCACCGTACCGTCCCTTCAGTCACAGTCGACGTCAATGCCGAGTCAGTGGGCATCAATTTCTTCATCCTCTCCTGTACGTTAAATAACAAGTTAGTATCTCATATAAAGAAGGTTAATCATAAATAATTTATCAAAATATATATCGATGAGTACTTACACATCTCTCATTGACTACTTCATTTGGATAGCCACCATCCTTCTTCGTGTATGTCGAGATGTAATTTTGCGCTCGATTCAGAATAGTGCCCAAAGATAAGGTCTGCATAAAAAAAAAAAAAAAAAAAAAAAAAAAAAAAAAAAAAAAAAAAACAAACAAAGACCTAAACAACCGATTATATATATATATGCGGTAAATAAGACAAATACCTCTTGATGTGTCGCCATAGCGAAGCTCATCAACCCGGTATAGTGAGGTGTGTTGTTTTTTGCTCACAATGCTTTCATGTAGGCAACATACTCCTACATGAATACCACCCTTAAAATGTCAGACCTAACACAATTACAATTAATAAAACTATACAATTACAATTAATTAAACTATATTCATGACCTACCTGATTTTTCGAGTCGCACCATTTAGCCAACAAGACATTCAAGTCCTCGGTGTTGTATGTCGAAACGGCATCCTAACCCATCCTCACATTCACTGTCTCTGAAGTATCGCCCGGCTTGATTTTTTACGCGTGTTTTACAGAATGTCTCAAACTCTTCAGCTTCATGCCCATGTCTCTGAACGCGTCCCTTTTAATCCCCTCGAGATTGTACTCAAGCGGGATGTAGAATTTAGCTTGCACAAGTTGAAAAAGTTAGGCGTATAATTCACGTATTAACAACGTTTAAAATATTGAAATACACATGCGAAAATAGAAGAAGGAGTTTAACCATACCATCAAGGCGTCCCATA
>NC_081545.1:6869222-6884404 GCF_901000735.1 Corylus avellana | reverse complement strand
TATATTATTTAAATTAACATATATTTTATTAAGTATTTCAATTATTTAAATTATTTTATTATTAACATATATTTTAATTGCATAACAGAGGAGTATTACATATCCCAATTTTTTTTTTTCAAAATTTAGTTATCAAATAATATATCACCATTTTATGACGTGTTCACATGTGACACGTCAAGAATTGCGAGATAAAATGATGTAAATTTTCATTAATTTATATCATTTTTTTTTTCTCTTATATAACCCATTATACATACAATATACTTAAAACTAATTAGAGAATAAATAAATTAATATTCTAGATGTACAGATAATAAAATTCTTTTTTTTCGTGAGGGCTCAATAATCTACTCATCGAACATTGTATTTTGTGTTGGCCGAATTCATGTGGGGTTTGCGGGTCTTATAAAATAAATGTATTATGTATGTCCTATATATTTTTTAAAAATTAATATGGCTATCACATTAATATTACTAGAATGATTTATGCATGACAATATCATATCATATCATATTAATGAAATATTTGATTCATATACATGTGATAATATTAATTGTACAATAGTATGATTATGATACTAGCTAATTGGCATGCATGTGATATATACGTATATACCAATTAATTTATACTAACACGATAAAATTAATTTTTCACACCAATTCAAATTTTTATTTTTTACTACCTAATTAATTTTAATTATAGTTAATTAAAATTTTTGACGTGCCGATGAAACACGTCAAAAATTTTTGACGTGCCATTTTGACAAGTCAAAATTTCTTGACGTGTCCACATGTGACACGTCAAGAACTTCTTGATGTGTCATATTTGACACGTCAAAAATACCAACTTAAATTTTTAAACTTCTAAATTTTAGTTTATATCATTTTTTCTCTTATATAACACATTATCCATACAATATACTTAAAACTAATTAGAGAATAAATAAATTAATATTCTAGATGTACAGATAATTAAATCCATTTTTTAATGAGGGCTCAATAATCCACTCACTGAACACATATTTTGTGTTGGCCGAGTTCATGTGAGGTTTGTGAGTCTTATAAAATAAATGTATTTTGTATGTCTTACATATTTTTTAAAAATTAATATGGCTATCATATTAATATTACTTGACTGATTTATGCATGATAATATCATATTCAATTTAATATTAATGAAATGGTTGATTTATATGCATGCATGTGATAATTATATTAATTGGTATACAATAGTATGATTATGCATGCCTGTACACATATGATGATATGATCATATATGATCATATATATGATATTAATTGGTATATATATATATATGTGTGTGTGTGTGTGTGTGTGTGTGATATTAATTGGCATGCATATGATATATACGTATACATATATACCAATTAATTTATACTAATATGATAAAATTCATTTTTCTATCCAATTAAAATAGATTTTTCATGCCAATTAAAATTAATTCACTACATTATTTTTTTTAATACATATTTTTTATACCAATTAATACATAATTATAATTATAATTAATTGTAATTTTTGACGTATCCAAAGAACACGTCAAAATTTTTTGATATGTCATACTAGCACGTCAAAAAGTTTTGACATGTTAAAATGGCACGTCAAAAAGTTTTGACGTGTTCCAATTTTTGACGTGCTAGTATGACACGTCAAAATTTATTGACGTGGCAAACATGAGTTATTGTTTGCCACGTCAATAAAGTGCAAGTTTTTTGTACTGTATATTATTCCGTTAAATGACATCATATGCGATATGATGATAGCTAGGAATAGATGCCACTGTGCAGTGAGACTATTAAAAACAGCATGCTTTAGGTGGATTTTCAACCCCTAACTCCAAGCAAATAGTTACACATTTAGTTGTTTGTCCATATGCAAGCATAGATATAGCGAAATATGGGTAGACAGAGGCGGATTATAATCGCCCACCCGACTGCCTACTCAGGATAGGATTGTGATATGGGTTCTCATAATTAGAATCTGAATCACGATCATTCATCTCACGATCCCTTTTCAAGTTTTGCACCTCTAGACGTTGGATTAACTATGCAACTTGTCTCTGCAAGCCTTCAATTATCACATCTTGTACATTGCGTTCATGGCTTCCTCATTCGAAACATATCTGACCACGACCAACAACAATGAAAACAGATGAAAAAAAATTCTTTCTAAGAAGACTCTAAGCTCTGATACTAACGGATGCCGAGCAAAATTAAAATTGTTCCAACAGCATATGAGATCAATAGAAATGAAGAATTGAAGATTGAAAACATAATTCATGAAAAGAGAAAATAACAAATAGGAAAAAGAAAGACCATAATTGCCCCAAATAAGCAAACAAAGAAATAACTCCAAAAGACTAAAATTTAATTGATATTTCAAAATTGAATTGTTCCATTGAGGCTTCGTTTGGCAAAAGCCATGGCCCAGACACTGTTCAATGTCTGGGCCATTGACTGGCTTTCCCTCTCAACATTTGACATATTTTTTACCATATTGCCCCTCTCTCTGAAATTTTTCCAGAGACATAAATCCCATGCTTTGTGTTTAGAGAGCTGCTTCTATGTGGTCCTGGCAAAAAAGGCATATTTTATGCCTTCTATTAAAATGCTGACACCTCACCTAATACATTTTAAGAAAATAAAACCAAAACACCGAATAACAACCAAAAAGAAAACAAGCAGAGGTATAGGCCGGAAAGAGAGAAATTACTGGTGGAGGAGAACCATTTTCCGCCGGAACCAGAAAAACCCACCAACAGACACAACTCAAGAATTCACAAAGAAACTATATCAAGAATTATTGCAAATCAAGAATCCCATAATGAAAACTTTTTTTTTTTTTTAAAAAAAAAAAACCGTTAAAAGAATAGAAATAAAAGAAAAGAAAAGGTTTGGATGACCCACCTGGATGCCGTAGCCTCCAACGAAATGGCCATTGAAGAACCCACTACCCAGTGATTGTAAATTTGTGATATTTTTCAGACGATGAGCAACAACAATTCCGATTAACAGAGATTTGCGATCAGCAATTTGGATCAAGGTTTTGTTTCTGCGCGGGAAAGAAGTAAGTTGGATCTAGCGTGGGTTTTGTCCAGACCCAGCCTGGGTCAGGCCGTGACCCACACTGGGTCGCGGGTCACAGCCCAGCGTGGGTGACCGACGTGACTCAGCCGTGGGTCAACCATGACCCAGTGACCCGCGTGGGTCTGGTGACCCACGACGGGTCTTAGGCCGGGACCCAGCCGTGGGTCTGCTCTAGTCTCTCTCCTTCTCTCTCTCTCTCACCGTAGACCCAGCAGTGGGATTTTCTAAGGAAATTCAAATGCTGTGCGGATTGGGTCATCCAGAAGAGCAGTTGCCTGGCCTGTTGTTTCAAAGAAGCCAAACAAGAATACACTGAACAGTGTCTGGGAGCCGGAGGAAAAGAGTATAGTGCTGGAAATTTTTGGAGAAACAAATGAAGGGTAATACTGTAATTTTACATCAGGGGAAAAGACTTAAACAGTGTCTAGGCTGGCCATGCCTTTTGCCAAACACCACCTAAGTGTGTATCTATTGTATAGATTAAGATATACTCCTAATTTAACAAGAAAAATGAAAAAAAAAAAAAAAAAAACAAATTTTAATTGGAAAAGGAAAACCTAATTAATCTTAACGGAAAAAGAAAAATGCAATCCTTATTGAAAATGAAAACTAAAACACACATGCATAATAATTCATAAACCCACACTAAGGATGCATTTGAAAATGTGATTTTACAAAAATAATATGCATTTTTTAAAAATATCGCAAAACGTAAAGCGTTTGACATTACGATTTAAAAAACATTTAATCTAAAATAGGAAAAAAATCCTCGATTTCTATAAGTAGGCCATAGGGTGCTTATTTGAAAGATTGCGAATTTAAACAAAAATCATGATTTCACATAACAAATATTTGACAAAAAAAACTTTTTAACATGTTTTACTGAACACCTTTGCAATTTTAAAAAGTAGCGATTTCAAAAATGAAATTTTTAAAAACATACTTATTGAAATTGTAATCCTAAACAAATCATAATTATAATGTTGATCTTCTTTTGCAACAGTTGTGCAGAATGAGATGGAAGATAATTAAAGCAAGTGAAGATGGCGCGGCACAAGAAGAAATAGTGACACATGCAAGTGCTAGGGGGCCACACTAGAGTACTCCCGCCATGTTAGAGGAAGCAAAAGACTAAGTAGATTGGAAGAGACACAACTCTTGCTACAAGAGACAAGAGGTGAACTGTAGAATATGCGGGAAGAACAGGCTAAAATCCGAGAAGATATGAATATGCTAATGTGACTTAGGAAAGGGTTAGAGAATCTTTCCAATGTAATTTATTTTATCACACAAATACACATATTAAGTAATTGTTAGAATAGACATGACAACTATGATTTGAAATTCTCTTCTTTTTAGGCTTGAAGGGAGCTTTGGAGGTGATCCAAGACAATGCAACTTGTGAGTATGTTTTTTTGGTTTTTGTGAATCTTTTATCAAGGTTAAAGAACTTTGAATAAACAATCAAATGGAGTAAAAATATATAACACAATTTTATTTTTAACTTTTAGGCAAGATGGGAAAGAGAGATGTGCTAAGGCTGCTTCTTTATGGCTTATCCCTTCATTATATATATGTTTCGAGCATTGAAAGTACTGTGCTTTTCTTGGCTTATTTTTCTTTGCTAACTATAGAGGTGAAAGCAGTAGGTTCTTCTTGGTGCTTATTGTCCAGTCCCCTAATGTTCAATGAATCAGTGGCTTCTTATTGATAAAAACTGAATAACAATCAAAAGTTCTATTTCTAGAGGATATAAGCATGTATTTATAGCTCACAAACTCCTAATCCTAGTAGTAAAAGGAGTTTAAGTCGGTTAAGACTTATACACTGGCCATTCGAACAGGACATACTCCCGTTCGAACGGTCACCAAATAAACTGAAATTCAAATACGAAAAGCTATGGGCCGTTTGAAAGGGACAAACATCCGTTCGGGCGGGCCTAAAATAAAAAAATAACTAAGTATGCAATTTAAATATAACATAGGCATTCAGACGGCCTTCAAACGGCTATCGAACGGACACCTCAGATTTCAGTATGGAGAACCTTCAGGATGTAGGCCATTTGGACAACCTTCGTGAAGAAATTCATAATGAAATAATAAAAGCGAAAATAAAATAAAATAGACTAAGGGATTTTTACATGGTTCGGTCTATGACCTACATCTATAGATAAAGTCCAAAGGGGGCTACATTAGGCTCTTATTGAATATTAAATGTTTACAATACAGAATGCTCTATTTATAGAGCTTACATATAAATGTAATCGTAATCAAATCTCTTAATTTAGGGCGATCAAATCATAATCAAATTCCTAAATTAGGCTAATATAATCTTCATCAAATCACTAACTTTAGGGTCAGTCAAATATACTCTAACATCCTCCTTCAAACTCAAGGTGGAAGATCCTGAAACCTTGAGTTTGACTTTCCTTTTTTTTTTTTCTTTTTTTTTTTTGGAGATAGCAAAACAATACAAAAGAGGGCCATCTATGGGCAAAAAAGGAGAGCCAACTGTGGGCTGAAGAGGCCTGAATTTTAAATAATACCACAAAGGCCAGGCCTGGGTTTTAAATAGTACCACAAAGGCCAAACAAAAGGAGAGCCAACTTTAGGCTAAAGTAAGATCTAACTTTGGACTAAAATGGTGTAACGCCCTAGATAATTATTAAGTTTATTATTAATATGATAAAATTGCACATGAGATGATATAGAATAATAGATATAATAATAATTATATGTATGGGTAAATGGTAGTTAGAATAAATGGTAAGGGTGAAATATGAATTATAGGTGGTGTGGGTAAATCTTGCAATTCTAAATAGTTGGGGGCTTTAAAAATAGAAAGAGAGTTCCTTTTTAAAAAAAGAAAAATTGCAAAAGGCAAGCTTTATGTTGTGGGTCCCACGTGCAGCCCACCCCCCATCCTTTCTTTCTTTCCTTCCTTCTTTCTTTCTTTCTCCCTTAACCCCCCCCCATTTTCCCTCACTCTTTCTCCTTCCACACACCCACACACACGGCCTAGATTGGGAGAGAAAGAGCTGCAGATTGAGAGAGAGAGAGAGAGAGAGAGAGGGGTACTGCTGGCTGGGAGAAAGAAAGAGAAAGAAGAAGGAGAAGAAGAAAGAAGAAAAAGAAAAGAAAAGGGAAGTGACAAATTTGAAAGGGGATTTTGGCCATGCAAGCTTGAATGGTAAATGCTAAAGCTTTTCTTTGTGATTTCATCTTACCCATTGATTATAGAAAACGAAAAATGACATGAATTATTAGGGATTTCTTTAGGTCCAAAAACTAGGGTTCTTGAAAGGAATTTTGGGGATTGTGTTATATGGTTGAATTTTTAGTTTCTCTTTAAGGTTTTGTTCTACCCATTGTATATCAAGCTTGAAAGCATGTTTATTTGGGAAATTTCTAATTAGGTCAAAAAATTGGAGAATTTTAATTAGAGGCCTAATTCCTAAAATTAGCTTGGGGTTTTTGTGTGTAGTGGATTGCTATGCATTATTCAAGTTTTGGGTTATTTTATTAATGGGTTGAAACTCCAATTTTACTTGTTGGTAAAATATGGACATAAACCATAATTTTATATGGTTTGAATTAATTTGGGGCTTTAGGTATATGAACAATAGCCATGTTGTTTGAATGAGTTAATTACATTTCAAGCGTTAATTAATCCAAGGTTTTCATGGGATTCCATGGAAATTGATAACTATAGAGTTTAGGTTCTAGTAGGTCATAATAGAATCATAATGATTGTTGTAAGTGTTATGAGAATTATAAAGTTGAGGGTAAATTGCTAGATTAAATGGCTTAGAAGATAATAACAATTATAGGGTTAAGTGTAATGCTTAACCTAGAGTGTATGTATATGTCTCAAGATTTAGTGATTGAATATATTATGATGTAGAATCATAGTTCAATGTAACTAAGTTATTAAATAATTAATCCATTAGCTAATGGAGCGTGATACTTGTAGTGCTCAAGTATCTTTATAGAGTGCGAATTGTTAAGTTAAGAATAGAGCTTAATTATTTGTTTATTATGTAAATTCTTAGGTGCATGGCGGTTGAGAAAAGAATCCACCGAAGGGTACTCAAGCGAAAAAGGTAAGTATTTTACTTACTGGGCAAAAAGGGTTCTATTTTTAAAGTATAAAACATATTTTGGTTGAACGATTGATGTATGATGTTTGAGATACTATGATTATTGGTGATGTTCTATGAGATGTGTTGGATGAATGTTTGATGTAATGTTTCTATGAGCTTTTATGGATTTCAAGATAATGTGATGCTTATGTTGTCATGAGTATTTCGATGATTTGTATGGTTTATGACATGATTCTATGATTTTATGATATGAGTTATGATAGCATATGATTGCATGAAAATTATGTCAAAAGAAAGGTAACTAGTCTTACTTTGTAGATGGCCCAAGTAGCGGCAAGCAAAGTAAGGTTAGGGGTAAATGATGATAAAGGAAAGGTAACTAGTCTTACTTTGTAGATGGCCCAAGTAGCAGCAAGCAAAGTAAGGCTAGCGACAAATGATGTTAAAGAAAAGGGAACCGGCCTTACTTTGTAGATGGCCCAAGTAGCGGCAAGCAAGGTAAGGTTAGGGACAAACGATGTTAAAAGAAGGGTAACTGGTCTTACTTTGTAGATGGCCCAAGTAGCGACAAGCAAAATAAGAACGGTCCTTGTTTTGTAGATGGCACAAGTAGGGGCAAGCAAAACAAGGATTGGCCTTACTCTGTAGATGGGACAAGTAGGGGCAATCAGAGTAAGGACAGAGACAAATGATGTTAAAGGAAAGATAACTGATCTTACTTTGTAGATGGCACAAGTAGGGGCAAGCAAAACAAGGATTGGCCTTACTCTGTAGATGGCATAAGTAGGGGCAATCAGAGTAAGGACAGAGACAAATAATGTTAAAGGAAAGGTAACTGGTCTTACTTTGTAGATGGCACAAGTAGCGGCAAGTAAAGTAAGAACGGTCCTTGTTTTGTAGATGGCACAAATAGGGGCAAGCAAAACAAGGATTGGCCTTACTCTGTAGATGGCACAAGTAGGGGCAATCAGAGTAAGGATAGAGACAAATGATGTTAAAGGAAAGGTAACTGGTCTTACTTTGTAGATGGCATAAGTAGCGGCAAGCAAAGTAACAATAGTCCTTGTTTTGTAGATGGCACAAGTAGGGGCAAGCAAAACAAGGATTGGCCTTACTCTGTAGATGGCATAAGTAGAGGCAAACAGAGCAAGGACAGGGACTAATGGTACAGAGTGAAACAAGAAACAAGCATGACAATGATGAGCATGAGTTTGCATGGCATATAAATGTTATGATGATGATGATATATGATGCTTGCATTGTTGCATATGATGATTTTTATGCTAGACGTATCGGTATGCATATGAAACGGGAGATGAAACCGTGCGTATGTATATCGTTATGGATAGATGATACATGGTGACTTTCCATATGTTTTATTGTTAAGCTATATAATGTGCAAGTATGTATAAAGTTAGATGGGTTAGTATGCGCATGTTCCGAGAGCGGAAGATTTTCACAACTGATCTAGTATGTTTTCAAATGATGATTATTTTTGAAAGCCTAGTGAGTTCTATATTGCTAAGCGTCTCTATTTTATGGAGACGGCGGGCTCATGAAATCCGCCTGCATCATGGGTGGTGGTGATTCCCATGGTACAGACGATGTTGATGATGCAAGTACATGGACCCTAGATGATGATCCAGTGGCTATGTATCTGGGTTACCACGGTGCCTGAGGCCTGGACACATTGGATGTTTATTTTGTAGGACTAATTGATAGCCATATTTTGTAGGACTAATTGATAGCCATATTTTGTAGAGCATTCATGTATATGCTTAGACATTGTTATTTTGTATATGGCTTGTGTCACATGTGACACTTTTGTATAGTCATTCTTTTGTATAGTCATTCTTTTGTATGTAAGCTTTAATCACTTAGAGGTATTTGTCAGCTCTAATGTGTTATGTTATGACTTATGATATTTATATTCCGCTGTAAGGATATGAACTCTGATGAATCATGAACAATGCATATAGTTCTGTGAGACTTATGATATTGTCAATCAGGTTAATGCATGGGTTCGTGGCATACTACAGTATCGACATGCCACTGTGACAATCTGCTTGTTGTGGGTTATTGGTTTTTAAAAGAAAAAAAATTTTAGTCATGTTTTATTAAGCGGGTCGTCACAAATGGCTTGAGTTTTAAACAATACTTAGAGCCAAGCAAAAATAGGCCAACTATGGGTCAATGGATGGGCAACTTGGCCTCTTTTGATTTTTTTTTTTTCCTTATACTTTCCTTTCTTTTCAACCAAGATTCTTTTCTTTCTTTTTTTTAATCCTGTTCGCATATTACATTAAACTGGGATAAGCATTACCTTAATCCCGTAACCAAACATCTAGATTTAAAAACCTAAATCAGGATAACATATTCCTAAAATTAGAACAGGAATATCTGCACATTCGAATAACAAAAAAAGGGTTAGAGATAAACTCGTTACAAAGCACCCTTTCTTCTTCTTCTTCTTCCTCAAAGTCTTTGCATCTGGCACAGCTACGGTGGCTGATGGCAGAGGCTGTGAGAGACAAGGCCGGTGGAAAGGGCGTCAGCGCTGGGCTTGGAAGGCTAGAAGCCAATAGAAAGAGGAGCAGTTCAGAACACGTATGTTCTTTGTACAAACTGGAAGATAAAAATCTGGCAGAAAGAGGAGCAGCATCAGATCGTGGCGGCACGGGGTTCTGGACTGCCGGATGCGGTGGACTTTGTGGGTTGATGATCGGAGTGACCTGTACGATGGTGGACGGCTTGTTGATGGTAAGACATGAACGGTTGGAGGCAAGAGAAACCGAGCTCGCTTAGAACGACGGAAGTCGACACTAGGCACCAGGTCTGAGCCGTGGACGCCGATGGAGAGATTAAACCGAGCTTCGAGTGGCGGAACCCGATGCTAACCGTGATAGGAGGCAGTGTGGTGGTGATGAGCTGTTGGATTGCCGGTGATGAAGGCCAGGTGGAATTGGTCACTGAAGGCGGCAAAAGTTGCTGGAAGTCTTTTTTTTTTTTGGTCATATATAAGTGCAAGATCTATGCGAAGAGATTGCAAAAATATTGACCGTAAAGAACAAGAAAACAAAATATAAGAAAATAAAAATTTATAGGACCATTTTGGCGTTAGCCAAAAGGCTCTGATACCATGAAAAAATTTATAATGAAATAATAAAAGAGGAAATAAAATAAAATAGACAAAGGGATTTTTACGTGGTTCGATCTATGACCTACATCCACGGATAAAGCCCAAAGGACTACATTAGGCTCTTACTGAATAAATGTTTACAATACAAAATGCTCTATTTATAGAGCTTACACATATAGGAAATCGTAATCAAATCCCCTAATTTATGGTGATCAAATCATAATCAAATCCCTAAATTAGGTTAATCTAATATTCATCAATCTTCATCAAATTCCTAACTTTAGAATCATTCAAATATATTCTAACACTTCGAACGGTCATTGAATGGAGGCCATTGGGAATTCTATGAAGAGTTTCCAGAAGAGGCCCATTCGGACGGGCTATTGAACGATGGTCCCTGCAGTTGCTTTGACAGTTCTTCTGCACGCGTCTGTGCTATCATCTTAACTCCCTAGGGTCCCTTCACATTCACATTTTCCCGAGTCTTTCTCATAAATTCCAAAACAGTCCCATCTACATTAGAAAGAAAGAGACAAATTAACTTGCGTTTATGAAATTTTTAATTAGTCTTATTATTTAAGTAAAGAACGAATGTTCGTTAAGGGAACATTTTCTGTTGTTGTTAGGATATTAAGTGGTTATCAGCTACGACATTTTGGTTATGGCTGATAATTTGGTCGCTAAAGACCAAATATCATGGTTTTAGTAATAACAGATACATGTCGGAAAACGTTATCTACGTAAGGTACCTCTAATTGAGATTTTGACATGAGGAGACCCCCACGGAACATCAATAATAAATTTTTCCTTCCACAAATGCGTACGGGTGTCTTTTGACCTAAGAATGACTTCTTGCAAGACACTCCCATGCTTTAGCAGAAATCTTGTAGCAATAATCGTGCTCTTACGCATCGAAAAATGAACATGAATCGTCAACACCTTTAGGTGATCTAGAAAGGATCTTAAAACTTGAGCTTCAGATTCCCAGTATTGTTCTTCAGTGTAACGAGAGTTATCCAATAAAGTTATGCCCCATTTCTGAAATGACATAAGAGCAGCAGATGTTAGACTAGAATAGAATTGTTACCGCATGGGGCAGGGGATTTTGGTAGATTATCTCGATCGTAGTAGTAGCATTCTAACTTTGTAAAGTGCATCTCCAGCAAGAGTAGCCAAAATAGCTACTGAAAAATTATAAATTTCTACTTTACCTATTTATTTTTCTATACACACTTCAATAGATTTTCTATTATACTTTTTTTATAAAATATTACTTTTTAATCTTTAGATGAGGGGAGAGAGAAAGAAAAGGAAGATAGAAAGGACTAGGAAAGAGAAACCATATGAGAAAAAAATTCATATTATATTAGTATAGAAACTACAATACATTTTCATATATCAAAGTTTACTGTAGCAAATTGGATGAAAACCATCTATTTTTAAGGGTCTCCTTGAGAGGTAAAGTGGCTAATAATAGCTAAATCTAATTATTATTAGCGATATAAATGATTCGCTGGAGATGCTCTATGAAATATATGCACATAGCCTAATTTCAGAAGTATGAAACGCGGAGGATTCAATTATGTTTGATACTCACATAACTATAATTTCTTTTGGGATTCGGAAAAACTTCAAGTGTGAGAGTGTGAAGCAAGGGAGCATTCCTGAGTAAGCATACTATTCCAGGGATTTCACTTTTGTCCAAACAAGTACAAACTTCCAAGGCCCTCAGGTTCAGAAATGGGAATGGAAGACCACCCTCTAATTGTATAAATGAAAAAATCTGCTTCAGAACAAAAACAAAAACAAAAAAACAAAAAATTAAACTTGAGCAAGTGAACACAATTAATATGCAATATTGTACGTACATAAAACATTAACCAAATAATATTCTGTTGCATGTACAGCCAGTGGGATCTCTTTCCTAACCTCCAGCTTTGAGAATGAAAGCCAACTGGGGCCTTTTCAAATTAAGATCCATTAATGCACTAATTAATCTTTCAACGTTCAAGGGGCATTAGCTGGCCGTATTGAAAGATTAAATTGCAGCCGCTGTGATACTTCCCGGCCAGCAACAAAGATAGAATGCACAATATACTATAATTGAGACTGTAATTAAAAATACTGTGGACACAAGTAAAACACATGTTCTAGCCTATAAGCAAGTAGAAAAACAGCAAACAAGCTATTTTATAAGATTAACTATAATGCTCCACTCCAATGACTATTGTTCACTTTTGGCTCTCCGAACCAAACTTCTCAGGATGTCATCCATCTTAGTACTACTCTCACATAGGCTATCACAACTTTAAAACATGTTGTTATCAGAAGGGTGCGAGTATATATATAACTACATCTTCATCTTCATACCCAGTCACCGAGGTATTGACAATGATTCCCAAATATCGCAAAACAAAATGTGATACAATGACATAGAATGCAATAGAAACAAAGACAGAGGGAACATGCTATCTACTCTTAACAGTCAAAGCGAACCCTTTCATTTCGAATTAAAAAATTCAGAATGAATCAAATCTCCCTAAGTACGATTTGAACCTACGACCAGTTAGTTAAGAGATGATCGTTCTACCATTGAGCTACTGTGGAACAACGTGAGATTAGATCTCATATAGAGTTCAATTCCCGTTCTCAACCCATGACCAATATGAGCTTAAAGTGTCCTTCGTAACTTTAGGAACTTCTTTATAGTGGCTTTGTTTCATGCCTCATTTCATAGGGGACCTCAAAGCTGCTCTATTTCATTATATATATTGCATCCATATCCCAATTCCATTCATTTACTAACTGATGCAGGAGAAAATCAACATAACTGTTATTTTAATTATGCATGTGTGTTTTAATTTTTTTTTTTTTTTAATAATGATTGAGTTTTCACTTTTCCATCAGGATTATGTTTTCCCTTTTCTATTAGGATGTGTTTTCCCTTTCCTTGTTAAATTAGAAAGTGCCTAGCCTATATAAAGGCATCTAATCTTTGTGAATTTTGAAATTCAGTTTGAACTATTAATTAAATTTAAGTCTGTCAGAGTTATTTATCCGTTTACTTATTTAAGGCAATTAGGGACTTTTTCTTCCTTACTTGTTATTTTCTCTTAATTCGTTTTCCAATCTACTATCATATGCTATCAAAACAATCTTAGTTCTAACCGGTGTCAATATCCCGTCAATAAAGCAATTGAGATAATTAAACATAGATTAGCAGTACTTCATCATAAATAATTGCAAACAGAAGAATATTGAAAGCTCTTCATAAAAACAAAAATTAGATAATTAACCATAGAGAAACTGACCTTTGCCGCACATAAATTTGTAATGTTAATATAAAGTTTTTGAGTAGAGACGAGACTGGATAGAAAGCTGATTGCATGATTAATCTTTTCCGCATTAATGTTGGAACGATAACCACAAGAAGAAGTTATACAAATGCTACACTTTTTCAGGAAAGTGAAGCTTTGCACTGAATATTCCTCAGGAAACTCATTATTTTCCCGGCAAAAAGTCTCCAGCTTCGGCGCAAAAATCTTGACCCAACTTTCATTCTTGGAAGCGCGGAAGGAAGATATCACTCGCAAATTCTTTAGTTTTTCACCTGCAGAGATGTCCAGGACATTCATCTTCGTACGTTCAACTTGTAAACCTTCAAGCTCCGGGCAACCAATATTGAGACGATTAATTTCTATACAATTGTTTAGAGTCAATCTCTTTAGAGCAGGGAATGAAGAAGCCGAAAATAACGCAGCCGAAGTATTGTAAATAAAACGCACGTGTTTCAGTGTCAATGTCTGCAGTGATCGAAGGCCACGACCGGTTCTTGTAAAATCATAGGAGCAAAATTGAAACCATGAATTGAGATGATGGGTTTTCAGTGTTAGACTTTTTAGTGAATCGCAATCGAAAAGACAAGGAGGCAAATTAAATCGACCGCCAAACACGACGTCCAGCTCAAGTTCCTCAACGCTATGTCGTACCAATTGTTGAATCCAATCACCCAAACAAGTGACACCCAGTTGTCCCTTAAACCGAAAAACCTTTATATTGAAGTTTGCATGGCGAGCAGCCAATACTGTTTTTATTATCAACTCCATGGCCTCTCTTTTTCTCTCACGCCTTTTTTCCTTCATACTAAACTCGGAGAAGTCTAAACAAGGGACCGTAGCCCAGAGATAATTCCACCTTGTCGATAAAACGCTGGTTTTTGCTATGGATTTAACGGGCAACAAGGAGAGGATGTGGTGCAGAATGCCATCTGGGAGATTGCTTAACCTGTCCTCCTTATCTTCCACCGCCTCTTTGAGAAGAAGCTTTTTTCGCTTTGAAGCCCTGCAGGTTTCCACGGCTGCCTCCTCCTTGAGAAGAGGCTTTCTTCTCCTTATTGATTTCCTGGTTTCCATGGCTCTACGTGTTGTTTGATTAGGGTTGAAAGTTTCCAACTTGATAGAGAAAACTGAAGAGCCCAACTCTACGTACGTGAAACACCGGCTGGCTGGCTGGCGGCTCCCTACGGGAGTGAGGAGGTTCTTAATTTCTTAGGGTTTCCCTCTGCTTTTTTGGGGCTTGCGTTTTTACATCTCTTGCCTTGTAGACTTGTAGTCTTTCTTTTGTGTTTAATTTAATACTTATTAATCCATAAAATTAATAACATTAATTGCCTCAAAAGCAAAAGGTCCACTAATGACGGAACAGGATCCTCTCTAGTCTATAATGGACTAGAGAATATCCAATTCATGGCTAGGATTTCATCTAAAAAATCTTATGGCCACAAATGAAACACATATCCCACTAATAAAAATAATAATAAAATATTATTTTA
>NC_081545.1:6845763-6869122 GCF_901000735.1 Corylus avellana | reverse complement strand
CTTTAACCATGATTGGTTAAGCTTAACCATATCCTCTAGGTCTTCCCAATTTGCCCCTTTAAGCTTGGAATTTTTTCCAGAAATGCTTTCTTTTCTTCCAAAAGCCTATAAAACAAAGAAAATACAAAAAGGCAGTAAAATGTCCTAATTAACCAAAACCAAAGGATTAAAACATGCAAGTTAAGGGTTGAAAATATAAATATTTTAGCACTTATCACACCCCCAAACTTACATATTGCTAGTCCCTTAGCAATACAAAACTAAAAACAAGAATGGAAAAACAGAAAACAAAAGATAAATCCATTTTTCGTGGGATATACGATTGCATTTAGCGTATGCAACAAGCCTTTTAAACCCCTAGGTATCCCTAGAGGACGAGTGAAGTCTCGTGAGGGTTTAACAGGAATGATACCCACAAACATTTATGCACTATGTTATTTCATAAACAAGGACTTCCACACAAACACATGGTTTTTAACATCATGAGTAGGTTTATCATAATGAACACCACAATCACATCATCAAGATAAGCACAAATCATTCAACTCAAAGATGGAAATTTGAGACAACACATGTTCCAATAAGTGCAATGTGAGACTAACATAAAATCCGGAGGCTTCAATTTATTCTCAAACTTGGGTGTACTTTAGATGTGATAGGAATTTGCTCAGATGAAACAACCAAGGCTTAATTTTTTTTTTTTTTTTTTTTTTTTTTTTTGTATAGGCTGTGCAATGCTTAGCTTCCTTAAGCTTTCTAATTGACCCATGTAACGAGTGTTGGGCCAGAGACTCCCAAACCAAATGGTTTTAGGGCACTGGATGTAGAAACATCCCTAAGGGCTTAATTACTCAAGTCAACTAGGCTACGAAGCCAAACTAGCCATACAACCAACCAAGTTAGGTTTCTCATCTTTTTACGCGAACACTCAATGCTTTGTGAGGCATGAGGTCCGGTTACTCAATGAGAAGCTCAAACTGATTTGATTTTTTTTTTTTTTTTTTTTCAAGCCATGGTTTCATCACACTTCATCCTACCTATCTCAAAATATACCCTAATCAAGTCAAATCTTATACCTCACCGATTCTGTGCTAGTGTGCTCGTGGTGATAAACTCGAACATGTGAAATCTCTCTAATCCAACAATGAGTCAAAAGACTCAGATTCCTACTGACATGCTGTGTTCAAAATGCTAAACAGACCAATGACATGCAAACCACAGAATAGGTGTTATCCTTGCTTAATCAATAACATAGCACAATTTTTTTTTTTTTTTTTTTTTAAACAAAACAAACAGATAAAAACAAACAAAAAGACACAAACAAACAAAAAGACAATGTGTTTGTCCACACCCCCAAACTTAAATGACACATTGTCCCCAATGTAGCAAGAGACACAATACCGTAGGATGCGGAAACTCGAGTGTGCAAAGGCCAGGGCGTCCCCCAGACTTGAACACCAAAACACCTGTCAAAATCTAGCAGCAATATTTTCTCATAGAAACAAATATCAAAAGATTAATTGCTGATAGAAATAAAAAGAAAATGACACAAAATGAAATGACAAAAAGGAAAAGAAATCAAAATAAAGTGCTGAAAATAAAAAGAAAGAAAGAATACCACACTTTCCTCGATCATTTGGGTGTCCAACCAATCCCTTCCATCCTTTCTTCTTAAGAATTTGATATCCCTCTGGAAGGATGTTTTGCCGTCTCAGGTAGCCTAGTTGCTTGCTTCGAAAGATCTTCTTAGGAACATGGTTCCTAGATTTGTGACCTTGTGTGCATAGATCCTTGAGAATTTTAGCATGAGACGGCTCTTTGAGACATTGAAGAACTGAAGGTTGGGGTTCATGAATTGTCTCAAGAGGGATTTTGATGAAGGAGTGAGCTTCAGTACTCACTCCCTTGTCACTGGACAGATTTGGAGTTGATGGGGGCTCAATGTGATCAACCTGCTCCTCTTTTTCTTTCTCCTCATGGTTACCCACAATGAAAGGCTCAGCTGCTAATGAGGGTGAGTTAGGGAATGATATCTCAGTGGTTTCCCCATTTTCAATTTGCATCTTAGGAGTGGAGTCCAATAAGGCATCAGCTTGCTCAAGTAACTTGTCAAGGTCTAGGTCACATCCAAATTGAGCAAAGCACTTTCCCAATGGGTCCTCTAGACTTGTCTCATCAACAGTCTCCTCAACAATTTTCTCTCTCCTAATTGGGGTGGTGGCTTTGACATGCTCATGATAAGGATTGCTAGAATCATCCTCATCAATCATATAGTGCCTTTCAGCCATCAACTGACTTTGAAGCTCTTCTTCCTCTATTCTAGTGAGTTCAACAACTAAATAACCAAGCTGTCCTTCCAACTTTTCAATTGCTTGAGTGTTGGCCATGGCTGCATTCTTCACTTCATTTATGGCTTGGGAGTTGACCATGGTGGCATTTTTAAGCTCTTGCAAGGTTTGGCCATTAGACTGTATGAACTCTTTGAGGGTGTTTTCCAATGATAAATCTTGTGGAGGATAATTGCAGGGTGAAGGGGTAGAGGATTGGTTGTCGAACTGCGGATATTCAGGATGGTGCAGTTCATCAAATTGGGGAGCATAATTTCCCGTAGCATTAGCTTGCCACGAGAAATTAGAATGGTTGCTCCAATCGAGGGTGTAGCAATTGAAATTTGATTCAGACCCCAAACTGGAGAAATTGGTGTTCATCTGCTCATGTGAAAAATTGGAAAATTGTCCCCAAGATGGACAATTACCTGAACTATGATAAGGGTTAGAGCAGTATGAACATGGTCCATGTGGGTGAAAATGATGAGGATGGTTGGAAAAAGCGGGTGTCCTACAACTAAGGGTAGCATTAAAATTACCTAAAGGAAAATTCATGCTTATCCTCACTCTTTAAACAAAGCACACTTCCACATGAAACATTAACCAAATTTTTTTTTTGGATTTTTTTGGATTTTTTTTTTTTTTTTAAAAAAATAAAATAAACAAAAATACCAAAAATTAAAAACAAAAAATCAAAACAAAAACTCACAAAACGGACCAAACATAAGTTTGGCAAAATTCAAGGTGCTGGCCCGTTTTGGTGTAGTCTGCGAAGGTGCACTCGAGCGCAAGTGATGTGCGATCGAGCGTACATGGGCGCGGGGTGTGCGCTCACGCGCACCTGCGGAAGTGTCGAGCGCAGGCACGCGGGATGCTTGCTGCGTTAGGCTCGAATGCGCTCGAGTGTAGGTGATGTGCGATCAAGCGCTTTGGCAGGGACTAGTTCCTTCGGCAGAGCTGCAACAGAAACAACAAAAACAAACAACTTTTTCTCTTTTTTATTTTTTTATTTTTATTAGTAACTATAAACAGAAACAAATAAAAAAAATAAAAATAAAAGGCAACAAACTGTAAAAAGAAAATAACTAGTAGAAAAATAAAATCAATTTAAACAAAAATCAATTTTCACAAACAAACAAATCCCCGGCAACGGCGCCAAAATTTGATGTACAAATTTAATTGTACTCGCAAGCGCACGAGTCGTGTGCAATATAGTGTGTGTGCAAGTGCGAGGTCGATCCACAGGGAATTGTGTTTGTGAAATTTAATTTCTATCTAAATCAATTATATCTTAACCTAGTTCCGAATGATTTTGATCTTGAAAATAAACTAACATAAACTAAATAAAATAAAAATAATCAAAAGATAAACGACTAAGGTTTTAGAATTCACCTCACCAAATCAAAGCATACATTCTTATGTTTTCATTCATGCATCCGACAAACAATTAAACCCTATAGATGTTCTATTGTTTTTTTATAAACCAATTGAATCATTCGATGAATCCATCTCTATTACAAATCACAACGAATATCCAATTGAGATCCATTGTATCCGTAAATCACAATGGATATAAGTCTCAATCAAATCATTCGATGTATCCGTTGGATGAAACACAACGAATATCCAACATTTTTGTGATTTATAAACAACAATCAATCACAATTTTGTCACACAATTGAACTGAAACGAACATACATTACATTAAACGACGGATTTGTACGAACGAAACATAAAAATATAAAACTAATCAATGGTGAGGCTTCATCTTCAACCTTAGTTGAAGAATTAGCCTCTCATGACAAAAGAAATCATAAAGAAACTAAATTACTTCATTAAAATTAAAAACTTACAAAAGAATTTGAGTTCCAAGTTACAAAAACCCAGAAAACACGGAAAGCAACCAAGAACGGCGCCCCCGGCACATTAATGCACTAATTAATCTTTCAACGTTCAAGGGGCATTAGCTGGCCGTATTGAAAGATTAAATTGCAGCCGCTGTGATACTTCCCGGCCAGCAACAAAGATATATTGCACAATATACTATAATTGAGACTGTAATTAAAAATACTGTGGACACAAGTAAAACACATGTTCTAGCCTATAAGCAAGTAGAAAAACAGCAAACAATCTATTTTATAAGATTAACTATAATGCTCCACTCCAATGACTATTGTTCACTTTTGGCTCTCCGAACCAGACTTCTCAGAATGTCATCCATCCTAGTACTACTCTCACATAGGCTATCACAACTTTAAAACATGTTGGGGTGCGAGTATATATATAACTACATCTTCATCTTCATACCCAGTCACCGAGGTATTGACAATGATTCCCAAATATCGCAGAACAAAATGTGATACAATGACATAGAATGCAATAGAAACAAAGACAGAGGGAACATGCTATCTACTCTTAACAGTCAAAGCGAACCCTTTCATTTCGAATTAAAAAATTCAAAATGAATCAAATCTCCCTAAGTACGATTTGAACCTACGACCAGTTAGTTAAGAGATGACCGTTCTACCATTGAGCTACTGTGGAACAACGTGAGATTAGATCTCATATAGAGTTCAATTCCCGTTCTCAACCCATGACCAATATGAGCTTAAAGTGTCCTTCGTAACTTTAGGAACTTCTTTATAGTGGCTTTGTTTTATGCCTCATTTCATAGGGGACCTCAAAGCTGCTCTATTTCATTATATATATTGCATCCATATCCCAATTCCATTCATTTACTATCTGATGCAGGAGAAAATCAACATAACTATTATTTTAATTATGCATGTGTGTTTTAATTTTTTTTTTTTTTTTTTTAATAATGATTGAGTTTTCACTTTTCCATCAGGATTATGTTTTCCCTTTTCTATTAGGATGTGTTTTCCCTTTCCTTGTTAAATTAGAAAGTACCTAGCCTATATAAAGGCATCTAATCTTTGTGAATTTTGAAATTCAGTTTGAACTATTAATTAAATTTAAGTCTGTCGGAGTTATTTATCCGTTTACTTATTTAAGGCAATTAGGGACTTTTTCTTCATTACTTGTTATTTTCTCTTAATTCATTTTTCAATCTACTATCATATGCTATCAAAACAATCTTAGTTCTAACCGGTGTCAATATCCCGTCAATAAAGCAATTGAGATAATTAAACATAGATTAGCAGTACTTCATCATAAATAATTGCAAACAGAAGAATATTGAAAGCTCTTCATAAAAACAAAAATTAGATAATTAACCATAGAGAAACTGACCTTTGCCGCACATAAATTTGTAATGTTAATATAAAGTTTTTGAGTAGAGACGAGACTGGATAGAAAGCTGATTGCATGATTAATCTTTGCCGCATTAATGTTGGAACGATAACCACAAGAAGAAGTTATACAAATGCTACACTTTTTCAGGAAAGTGAAGCTTTGCACTGAATATTCCTCAGGAAACTCATTATTTTCCCAGCAAAAAGTCTCCAGCTTCGGCGCAAAAATCTTGACCCAACTTTCATTCTTGGAAGCGCGGAAGGAAGATATCACTCGCAAATTCTTTAGTTTTTCACCTGCAGAGATTTCCAGGACATTCATCTTCGTACGTTCAACTTGTAAACCTTCAAGCTCCGGGCAACCAATATTGAGACGATTAATTTCTATACAATTGTTTAGAGTCAATCTCTTTAGAGCAGGGAATGAAGAAGCCGAAAATAACGCAGCCGAAGTATTGTAAATAAAACGCACGTGTTTCAGTATCAATGTCTGCAGTGATCGAAGGCCACGACCGGTTCTTGTAAAATCATAGGAGCAAAATTGAAACCATGAATTGAGATGATGGGTTTTCAGTGTTAGACTTTTTAGTGAATCGCAATCGAAAAGACAAGGAGGCAAATTAAATCGACCGCCAAACACGACGTCCAGCTCAAGTTCCTCAACGCTATGTCGTACCAATTGTTGAATCCAATCACCCAAACAAGTGACACCCAGTTGTCCCTTAAACCGAAAAACCTTTATATTGAAGTTTGCATGGCGAGCAGCCAATACTGTTTTTATTATCAACTCCATGGCCTCTCTTTTTCTCTCACGCCTTTTTTCCTTCATACTAAACTCGGAGAAGTCTAAACAAGGGACCGTAGCCCAGAGATAATTCCACCTTGTCGATAAAACGCTGGTTTTTGCTATGGATTTAACGGGCAACAAGGAGAGGATGTGGTGCAGAATGCCATCTGGGAGATTGCTTAACCTGTCCTCCTTATCTTCCACCGCCTCTTTGAGAAGAAGCTTTTTTCTCTTTGAAGCCCTGCAGGTTTCCACGGCTGCCTCCTCCTTGAGAAGAGGCTTTCTTCTCCTTATTGATTTCCTGGTTTCCATGGCTCTACGTGTTGTTTGATTAGGGTTGAAAGTTTCCAACTTGATAGAGAAAACTGAAGAGCCCAACTCTACGTACGTGAAACACCGGCTGGCTGGCTGGCGGCTCCCTACGGGAGTGAGGAGGTTCTTAATTTCTTAGGGTTTCCCTCTGCTTTTTTGGGGCTTGCGTTTTTACATCTCTTGCCTTGTAGACTTGTAGTCTTTCTTTTGTGTTTAATTTAATACTTATTAATCCATAAAATTAATAACATTAATTGCCTCGAAAGCAAAAGGTCCACTAATGACAGAACAGGATCCTCTCTAGTTTATAATGGACTAGAGAATATCCAATTCATGGCTAGGATTTCATCTAAAAAATCTTATGGCTACAAATGAAACACATATCACACTAATAAAAATAATAATAAAATATTATTTTAAATTAAAAAAATAATAATAAAAAAAAGGGGTGGCTGGCCACCACCCATTTTGGGTAGGAGCCACCCCCAATGGCCGGCCAGGGGGTGGCTCAACCAAAATGGGGGTGGCCGGCCAGCCCCTATGGTGGCCAGCCACCCCCTTCTTTTTTCTTTCTTTTTTTCTTAAATTTTTATTAATTTTTGTTAATTTAAAATAATATTTTATTATTTTTGTTATTAGTGGGACATGTGTCCCATTTGTGGCCATATGATTTTTGAGATGAAATCCTAGTCATGAACTGGATATTCTCCAGTTATAATGGACTGGAGAGGATCCTATTCCACTAATGACATGGAAGGCTCAAATTCTTAGGTTCCAAGCCCCCCACAAAATACATATAAAACTAGCGTAATGTTTTTGGACTTATTTACACATGTTTTTGGACTTATATCAAAATACATCTTAAGAAGCCTATAAATAAATAGAGGTGTTCAAAGACTAACTCATAAGGCTTTTACTTATCTTTATTTATTGCAATAAATAACAAAAACTCATCACTAAGTTAAGACTTCAGTTGAGAATTGAATAAACACACGAGTTTAAAAAACTAAAGTCTCTTATTAATTAAAAGAACTTATAACTTCTATCATTTAGAAAAATTCTCTTACATTTTTGATTTGTTGAGCTTCCAACACATTAACATGTTTATGAAGGTTAAAGAACTTTGAATAAACAATCTGACTGAATAAAAATATATAACACAATTTTCTTTTTAACTGTATGCAAGGAAGAGAGATCTGCTAAGGCTGCTTCCTTGTGGCTTATCTCTTCATCATATGTTTGGAGCATTGTAAGTGTGCCTTTCTTGGCTTATTTTTATCTGCTAGCTATGGAGGTGTAAGCAGAAGGTTCTTCTTGGTGCTTATTGTCCATGTTCTGTGAAGATGAAAGAAAGAGACAAATTAACTTGCATATATCGAATTTTTAGTCTTATTATTTAAGCAAAGAAAGAATGTTCGAAATTAAGGTAACATTTTCTGTTGTTGTTAGGATGTTAAGTGGTTATCAGCTACGTACGATATTTTAGTTTTGGCTGATAATTTATAGATTGGTTTTAGTAATAACAGATGCATGTTGGAAAACTTCATCTAAATAAGGTACCTCTAATTGTGATTTTGACATGAGGAGATCCCGGCGGAAAATCAAAAATAGATTTTTTGTCCCACAAATTCGTACAGCTATCTTCTGAACTAAGAGTCACTTCTTGCAAGACACTCCCATGCTTTAGAAGAAATCTCGTAGCAATAATCGTGCTCTTACTCATTGAAACACGAACATGAATCGTCAGCACCTTTAAGTGATTTAGGAAGTATCTTAAAACTTGAGCTTCAGATTCCCAATATTGTTTTTCAATGTAACGAGAGTTGTCCAATAAGGTTATGCCCCAATCCTAAAATGACATTAGAACAGCAGATGTTAGACTAGAATAGAATTATTACCGCTTGGGGCAGGGGATTTTGGTAGATTATCTCCATCGTAGTAATAGCATTCTACCTTTGTAAAGTGCATCTCCAGCAAGAGTAGCCAAAATAGCTACTGAAAAATTACAAATTTTTATTTACTTATTTATTTTTTTATACACACTTCAACAGATTCTCTATTATACTTTTTATTTATTTTTAAATATTATTTTTTAATCTTTACATGAGGGGAGAGAGAAAGAAAAGGAAGATAGAAAGGACTAGGAAAGAGAAACCATTTGAGAAAAAAATTCATATCATATTAGTAGAAACTGCTATAGTAAATTTTCATATGTCAAAGTCTACCGTAGCAAATTAGATGAAAACCCTCTATTTTAAATGGTCTCCTTGAGAGGTAAAGTGGCAAATAATAGCTAAATATAATTATTATGAGTGGCATAAAGGATTCACTGAAGATGCTCTAAGATATGCACATAGCCTGATTTCAGAAGTATGAAACACACAGGATTAAATTATGTTTGATCCTCACATAACTGTAATTTCTTTTGGGGATCTGATTCCCAATAATTTCAAGTTTGAGAGTGTGAAGTAAAGGAGCATTCCTGAGTAAGCATACTATTTCAAGGATTTCACATTTGTTCAAACAAGTACGAACTTCCAAGGCCCTCAGTTTCAAAAATGGAAATGGAAGACCACCCTCTAATTGTATAGATGAAAAAATCTGCATCAGAACAAAAAATAAAAATAAAAAAACCAAAAAAGTAAACAAAATTTAAACTTGAGCAAGTGAGCACAATTATGTAATGTACATAAAACAATAACAAAATAATATTGTGTTGCATGTACAGCCAGTGGGATCTCTTTCCTAACCTCCAGCTCTGAGAATGAAAGCCGGCCAACTGGGGCCTTTCCAAATTAAGCTCCATTAATGCACTAATCTTTCAATGTTCAAGGGGCATTAGCTGCGTATTGAAAGATTAAATTGCAGCCGCTGTGATACTTCCCAGCAACAAAGATAGCACAATAGACTATAATTGCGACTGTAATTAATAATACTGTGGGCACAAATAAAACACATTTTCTAGAGCCTATAAGCAAGTATAAAAACCGCAAACAAGCTATTTTATAAGATTAACTATAACGCTCCACTCCAATGATTATTGTCCGCTTTTGGCTCTCTGAACCAGACTTTCCTACTCTCACATAGGTTATCACAACTTTAAAACATGTTGTTATCAAGAAGGGTGCAATTATATATATAAGCACATCTTCATCCCCATACCCACACACAGAGGTATTGATGGTGATTTACAAATATCGCAAAACAGAATGTGATACAATGACATAAAATCCAATAGAAACAAAGACAGAGGGAATGGGCTACCTACTCTTAATGGTCAAAGCGAACCCTTTCATTCCGAATTAAAGAATTCATAATGAATAAAATCTCCCTAAGTAGGATTTGAACCTACGACCAGTTAGTTAACAGTCGACCGCTCTACCACTGAGCTACTGACGAACAACAGACGATTAGATCTCACAGAGAGTTCAATTCCTGTTCTCAACCAATGACCAATATGAGCTCGAAGTTTCCTTCGTAACTTCAGGAACTTCTTTATAGTGGCTCTATTCCATGCCTCATTTCAGAAGGAACCTCAAATCTGCTCTATTTCATTATATTCCATCCATGTTCCAATTCCATTCATTTACTATCTTGCAAGAGAAAATCGACCGAACTATTATTTTAATTATGCACTCCAGAAAGGGCCAGCGATAGGGTGGAGTGCTGGAGGACGGTAGCACACGTTGCATAGGGCGCTCCACATGACGGCGCGTGTGATACATGCGCCAGAGAGTAAGATCTACTCTCGGGTGCGTGTAGACCACGTGTCAGCACATGGTGTTCGTACGGTAGCATGGCTAATGGTGTCTGAAAGCTGAGAGACCCAAGATTCTAGTGGAGCGGTGCTTCTTTGGGTGTGGCTTCTTGAAATTTTGAGATCTGATTTTGAAAAGGTTTGCAGATCCATGGCAGAGGACAACCGTATGATGCTGAAGCCGGGCGACTAGCTGTGGAGAATGGGTTGGTGGTGCTTTTGGACAAAGAGAGGACCTCCAAAGAGGCGGATAACACCACCGAAGCGGCAAGAAGGGAAGGGGGAAGTAGGGGGAAAAGGGTGGGAGGAGGGAGCCGTGACTCCCTCCCCACTAGATTGCCGGAGATTAAAGGGGGATGTTTTCTCTTCTGTTTCTGGAAGAGAGAGAGCAGAGCTTTTTTCTAATATGTTTTGCCATCTAACACACAAAAATTAGATAATTAAACATAGAAAAACTGACCTTTGCCGCACATAAAGATGTAATGTTAATATAAAGTTTTTGAGTAAAGATGACCTCGGTTTTGAGTAGAGATGACCTCGGAAGAGAGAAAGCTGATTGCATGATTAATCTTTGCCGCATTAATGTTGAAACAATAACGACGAGAAGAAATTATAGAAATGGGACAAGTTTTCAGGACAGGGAAGCTTTGCACTGAATATTTCCTAGGAAACTCATTATTTTCCCATCAAAAAGTCTCCAGCTTCGGCGCAAAAATCTAGACGCGACTTTCATTAATCCTGGAAGTGGAAAGGCAGAAGGAAGATATCACTCGCAAATTCTTTAGTCTTTCACCTGCAGAGATGTCCAAGACACTCACCATCGTGTGTTCAACTTGTAAATCTTCAAGCTCCGGGCAACCAATGTTGAGATGAGTCATTCTATTACAATCATGTGCCAATCTCTTTAGAAGAGGGAATGAAGAAGCCGAAAATAACGCAGCCGAAATATTGTCACAAAAACGCGCGTGTTTCCGTGTCAATGCCTGCAGTGGTCGAAGGCCACCGGTTGTTGTAAAATCAGAATCTCCAATTAGGCCGTAGGGATAATAATGGATTTTCAGTGTGAGACTTTTTAGTGAATCGCAATCGAAAAGACCAGGAGGCAAATTAAATCGATCGCCAAGTACCGCGACGTCCAGCTCAAGTTCCTCAACTCTATGTCGTACCAAGCGGCGAATGCAATCATGCAAACAAGTCAAACTCAGATGTCCTCTAATGCGAAAAACCTTTATATTGGAGTTTGCATGTCGACGGGCCAATACTGTTGTTATGAATTCCATGGTCTTTTTAGGATATCCCTCATCGAATTTCGAGAAGTCTAAACAAGGGAGCGTAGCCCAGAGATAATACCACCTTGTGGATAAAACGCTGGTTTGTGCTATGGATTTAACGGGCAAAAGGGAAAGGATGAGGTGCAGAATGTCATCTGAGAGATTGCTTATCATGTCCTCCTTATCTTCCACCGCCTCTTTTAGAAGAAGCTTTCTTCTCCTTGATGCCCTGGTTTCCGTGCCTGCACGTACGGTTAACTGACTGGATAATTAAGGTTTGTAGGGATATAGAAAACTGAAGGGACCAACTCTACGAGAAGCACCGGCTGGCGGCTCCAACTTTTTCCACAGCTTGGCTATATATATATATATATATATATATACTTTATCCACATAAGCTACCTCTAATACCACCATAATTAACATAGATATAGCTAGAGATTTTATTTTTTATTTTTTTATATTTTTTGATAAGTGATATAGCTAGCTAGAGATGATTTCGTGAGACTAGTAACACTCACTATCATATGAGATGATTTCATACTGTAAATATCTTCTAGCCAATGCATTCCCCTTTTGGAATATTCTTTTTTGATCTTTGGCCAAACACTTCCTTCTTATTAAATATCTTGTTGAATATATTGGAGCAAAAGAAAGATAGAGAGAAGAGAGAGAGAGAGAGGGGGGAAGCATATAGGACTACATTATATTGAGTCTGATATATTAATGTGATTATAGAGGCTTCCATAAATAGAGAGGCTATGAGTAATAAGCAAGAAACCCTAAACTAATTAAGATAGAGAATAAACCCTAATAGAAAAGACAATAAACTTTAGAGAATAATATAAAATATTCTAACATTCCCTCAAATGGAAGCTTGAGTTTGGGAAAAAGAAAGGGAAATAATTTTTTGTTTTTTTTGGGTTTGCTAGAAAAGTCGCCGGAGTAGTGGCTAGAGGGTGGCAGCCGAAGGTGGAGGCCAGCGAATGCTGGCTGCTAGTGGCAGTGAATGATTTGGGTCATGAACTGGGACTAAGACTTGGGCTGGAGCCTTATTGAATAAATTTTGATGGATTTAATCATTGGTGGTGGGCCAAAATTGGCCAAAACTCGTGGACCATTGAATATGGTCTGACCCGAAAAGAAATGACTTGGGTCTAACCCGGTGAACTAGGTTGACTGCTTTGGACCAGGTTGTAGGAATTGACCCGATTGGCCCATTCGGCTGAATGGGGTAAGATCTTATTTGTTTCGGATCTGAGTGAACCGAGTCTAACCCACTGAATCGAGTTGACTATTTGGACCGGTTTGAGAGTAAGCCGGGTTAGAGACAAGGGGTGGCTGAAGGAAAGGAGGCAGCCTCACCTGCGGCTGCTGCTTTGGCGTGTGAAGCCCACGCGTAGGATGCTCTGCCGACGCGTGGAGGCTCATGGAGGCTCAACTCCAGGACGGCTGGTGGCAGATCTGTAGAATGGTCTGAAAACCAGGCTGATCCACCAGACGTGGTGGCACATGGCGGAGGTTGGAATTCCTACAGCTTCTCTAGGAGGCACGTGTGGGCGCATGCACGCCTGGAAGATGCTCAAAATGCACAGATCCACCGATCTGGGGCCAAGACACCACTTTTGATGGTTGATTGGCCGAAAGGAATCACTGTGGCAGCGCGTGAGGCGCTTGGAGAAACTGCCGGTGGTGCGTAGCTAGAGACAATACTACCTTGTGGATAAAACACTGGTTTGTGCTATGGATTTAACGGGCAAGGGGCAGAGGATGTGGTGCAGAATGTCATTTGGGAGATTGCTTATCCTGTCCTCCTTATCTTCCACCGCCTCCGCCTCCTTCGGAAGAAGCTTTTTTCTCTTCGAAGCCCTGCAGGTTTCCATGGTTGTACGGGTTTGGAGGCTGGAACCTGAAAGTTTTATACGTGATAGAGAAAGCTGAAGAGCCTGTTAACCAATCTACCAATTATCACGGCAGATTCAAACTCAAGCATATCTCCAATTCTATCAACACTTTAATGATACAAGAGTCCATCTCCATAGAAATTAACCTCTATTAGATAAAATAGTATCAACTTTGAATTTATCTTAGCCTTTTAAATATCTGAAATAAATCTTCAATTTAGTTTCAAACATTATATACATGTACTCAAACTCTCAAATGTAAAGTCTATTTATATTAATGGGTTTGGTGAAGTTGGCCAAATTGGGTTTGCTTTTAATTTACGTCTCTTGCTTGTACACTTTCTTTTGTGTTTAATTTAATTCTTATTAATCCAAAAAATTAAAAATATTGGCACAAAAAAAAAGGAAAAAAATACATTTTACCCTTCAAGTATCGACGCATTTGTGTTTTAACGTCCAATGTTTAAAAATCAACGAAAGACCTCTTGTATTTGAGGTTGGCAAAAAATATCATCCGTCCATCAAATCTGTCTATTTGGACGGAAACCAAGTCACGTGTGTGGCACATGACATTTTTCAACCAAAATTTTTGAAAAATGCCCTCAGGGTAAAGTGTAAACATAAATGACTTTGGAGGTAAAGCGTAAACAAAATAAATAAATAAATAAAGCTTAATTATGTAAAAATAAATAAATAAATAAAAAAGTGGATAATGGCGGAGCCATCACCTTAATTGGGTCAAACCACCCCAAACCAGCTAAATGAGGTTGGCTCAGCCAACTCCAATTAATTAAATCCTTTTGGGGTGATTAGGGTCTGGGGTGGTTTCGGCCACCCCTGTTATAAATTGTTATAACTTACTTGCATAAATTATTTAGCTAAAGTTTATATGGCTTGTGCAGAATGAAACCTAAATAAAGAGGGCGTTGAAAGCACACAAGAAGAAATGGTGACACATGCAAGTGCTAGGGGGCCACGCTCCGGCCATGTTAGAGGAATGGGGTGTGGTGTCATATATACCTACCTCGTCAAGTTCATCTCAGATGCGTTACATGCACCACCCACTCCCATGACCATGACGAATTCAGGAGAAAATACCAGAGATTGGAAAAGGCACAACTATCGCCACAAGAGACAAGAGGCGAACTGTGAGATATGCGGGAAGAAACAAGCTAAAATGTGGGAATTCGAAGATATATATGAATATGCTAATGTGACTTCTAAGATATATATGAATATGCGAAAGGGTTAGAGAGTCTTTCTAATATAATTTATTTTTTTCACACATACACATATTATGTAATTGTTAGAGTGGACATGATTACGATTTGAAATTCTTTTCTTCCTAGCCTCCTAGGCTTGGAGGTGATCCAAGCCAATTTAACTTGTGACTAGACGTGGGTATCCGTTATATATAGTGGTAACACTAGAGGTATTTTCGAAATATTAACCGAAATTGTTGTTAAATCCGTTAATTCACCAAATTCATTTCGATAAGAATAAATTTAAAAAAATTTTAAAAGACAATTTTGGTTAAAACTGGTCGATTAATAGGTTAATAGTGGGTTTTTTTTTTTTTTGTAATTGGGCTGATACTATTTGTAAATGGGCCAAAAATTGGTTGTTTTGAACCTTTTAGAGGCCCTCTTTTTTTTTCTCTCTTTTTTTTTTTCTTTTTTTTTTTTTTTCTTTTTTAACTAAAACAAGAGTTTATTCTTAAACATGCAAAACAATAAAATCGTTTTTTTAGGCCTAAATGATTTTTTTTAGGACTAAACTAGTGTTTATTGAACATGCCTATAAGCACCCTTAACATATTCATTATCTTAGATTATTACAAACAGTCACTAATATACATAAAATCAAATGAGAACTGATTAATATATTTTAGGACGCTGCCCTACAAAACTTTGGCGGTTAAGTCAGTTTCAATTCGGTTCGGTTACTGAGGTCGGTATAAATTTTTATTTTGATTACCAATAGCCAAAAGCCAGTAAAGTCGGTAAGCTAGCAGTTGATGGCAGTTTGGTGACCATCGGTAGACAGTAATCGGATATTTTGCCCACCCTTTTGAGTAATATATGTAGGTATATGTTGCAGGTATGGTTTTTGGTTTCTGTGAATATTTTACTAAATAAGAGATTTGCATTAATTTGGGTCAGATTCGAGTAGTTGTTCTGGTGCAATGACCCCCCACGGGAAAAGCCAGTTGTTATTTTCTAAAAACTTGATCCCAATTTTTGTAGGAAATTTGGCATAACTAGCAGGTCAAAAAACTTTTGGGTTCTATTATACTCCTTTTGGGTAGTATTATATATTAAGATATTCAAACAATTTTGGTTTGTATTATATTAAGAGATGCATACAGTTTTGGATTAAATTTTGGCGGTCTTGAAACAATTGTGTTATTTATTAAACCTCAATTAACATGTTTATCAAAGTTAAAGAACTTTGAATAAACAATCTAAGGGAATAAAAATATATAACACAATTTTCATTTTAACTATATGCAAGATGAGAAAAGAGATCTGCTAATTAAGGCTAGTTCTTTGTGGCTTATCTCTTCATCATATACATGTTTCGAGCATTGAGCATTCATATCCGGCTCAACAAAATAGCCTTTAGTTGAGCCATAATGTTAAAAACACTCTCCATCTGGCTCAGCAAACTAGCCAAGAGTTTGCTAAGGAGATACAGTGCTCAACAAAGTTGTTGAGCACTGTAGCTCAACAATCTATAATTTTATTAATAAAAAAATTATTTCATCCTCTCTCCTCTAATTAAAAATCATTTAAACTTCTTTCCCCTCACTTGTAGAACAACACAAAGAATAAAAATTAATAAAAATAATAAATTGTAAATAAAATATTAAAAGGTGATAGTTAGAATGCTGAGCGGAATGTAGATACTTTAAAAAAGTTGATAGCAAAAATAGAAAAAAGTGATACTTTGGCTAAATTTAGTTAAACCGTTGTTGAGCTGAATGTGAATGCTCTTACTACAAAGGTGAAAGCAAAAGGTTCTTCTTGGTGCTTATTGTCCAGCCCACCGATAATTTGTGAATCTGTGCTTCTCTAGAAGAAAGAAAGAGACAAATTAACTTGCGTATATGGAATTTGTAGTCTTATAATTTAAGCAAAGAAAGAATGTTCGTTAAAGGAACATTTTATGTTGTTGTTAGGATGTTAAGTGGTTATCAGCTACGATATTTTGGTTTTGGTTGATATTTTATAGCATGGTTTTAGCAATAAAAGATACATGTTGGAAAACTTCCCCTAAATAAGGTACCTCTAATTGAGATTTTGACATGGGGAGACCCCCGCGGAAAGCCAAAAATAGATTCTTCCTTCCACTCCTGGTGGTTTGAAATAAGAGTAACTTTTTCCAAGGCATTCCCATGCTTTAGTAGAAATCTCGTAGCAATAATCACGGTCTCATGCATCGAAAAATGAACATGAATCTTCAACACCTTTAGGTGATCTAGGAAGGATCTTAAAACTTGAGCTTCAGATTCCCAGTATTGTTCTTCAGTGTAACCAGAGTTGTCCAATAAAGTTATACCCCATTTCTGAAATGACATCAGAACAGTGGATGTTAGACTAGAATAGAATTTTTACCGCTTGGGGAAAGGGATTTTGGTGGATTTATCTCGATCGCAAGTCAATAAATGCAGCAGTGGCATTCTACCTTTGTAATGTGAATCTCCAGCAAGATAAGCCAAAATAGGTACTGAAAAACTACAAATTTCTACTCTACCTATTCATTTTTCTATATATCCTTCAACAGATTCTCTATCATATTCTTTATTTTTTTTAATATTATTTGTAATTCTTAGATGAGGGGGGAGAGAGAGAGAGAAAGGACTATGACAGAGAAACTAGATGAGGATAAATTCATATTATATTAGTAGAAGCTGCTACAGTAAATTTTAATTACGGTAGATCAAATTAAATGAATACCCTCTATTTTGAAAGAGAGATTTACTGGAGAAGTAAAGTGACTCATAAGAACTAAACATAACTATTATATATGAGCCACAAAAAAGATCTGCTATGCTCTAAAATATGCACACAACCTAAATTAAGAAGTAAGAAACCCAATGGATTAAATTATACTCACATTATCTCTTGTTGAGAGCCGATACTGACCAATTTCAAGATTGAGAACCTGAAGAAAGGGAACATTCCTGAGTAAGCATACTATTCCAGGTATTTCACTTTTATTCAAACAAGTAAAAACTTGCAACGTCCTCAATAATGGAAACGGCCGAAGACCACCCTCTAAGTGTATAGCAGGAAAAATCTGCATCAGACCAAAAAAAAAAAAAAAAAAAAGTACACAATTAAAACTTGAGCAGGTGATCACAATTATGCAATCTGCATAAAACAATAAGAAAATAATATTATGTTGCACGTACAACCAGTGGGATCTCTCACCTAAGAAGGAAAGCCAACTGGCCTGTTCAAATTAAGATTCATTCCATGCACTAATTACTTTTCCTACCTTAAAGGAAATATGTTAAATTGATATTGTATGTTATTTACGTGATTGTAATCAGGTTTAATTGTAATCAAATCAATCAGCTTTGTTTACCATACTTATCTATTTAAATTCTCCTATAAATAAGAGGATTCGTATTGTCATATCAATGTTTATTTCTGCTATTTATTTATAATTTTATATTTCATAATGAATTTCTTCAATGAAGAGTGCAACTGTTGTAAGTATACATATAAGCATATTTCTATCTCCATACTAATTGATGAATAAAGCAATTAGCTAGATAATTAAACATAGACTAACACTTGATCGTAAATGATTGCAAACAGAAGAATATTGAAAAGCATAGATAATTAAAAATAGAGAAACTGACCTTCGTCGTACACATATATATAATGTTAAAATAAAGCTTTGGAGAAGAGAGGACCCCGGATAGAAAGCTCATTGCATTATTAATGTTGATAGGATCATCACGAGTAGGAGTTATATGAATGGAACACTTTTTCAGCAAAGGGAAGCTTTGCACTGAATATTTCTCAGGAATCTCATTAAGTTGCCAACAAAAAGTCTCCAGCTTCGGCGCAAAAATCTTGACACAACTTTCATTCTTGGAAGCGCGGAAGGAATGTATCACACGCAAATTCTTTAGTCTTTCACCGGCAGAGATGTCCAGGACATTCATCGTCGTACGTTCAACTTGTAAATCTTCAAGCTCCGGGCAACCAATATTGAGACGATTAATTCCTATACAATTTTTTAGAGTCAATCTCTTTAGAGCAGGGAATGAAGAAGCCGAAAATAACGCATCCAAATCCTTGTCCGTGAACTGGACGCGTTTCAGTGACAATTCCTGCAATGAAGGGAAGCCACTGGTTCCTGTAAGATTATATGAGTAAACTTTAAACGACAATCTTGTTTCCAGTGTGAGACTTTTTAGCGAATCACAAGTGAAAACACAAGGAGGCAAATAACATATTTCATCACCCAACGACACGTCCAGCTCGAGTTCCTCAATCCTATGTCGTACCAGTTGGCGAATGCAATCAAGCAAATAAGCTAAACCCAGATTTCCCTTAAAGCGAAAAACCTTTATGTTGAAGTTTGGGTGGCGAGCAGCCAATACTGTTTTCATTATCAACTCCATGGCCTCGCTTTTTCTCTCATGCCTATCCTCCATACTCAACTCGGAGAAGTCTAAACAAGGGACCGTAGTCCAGAGATAATTCCACCTTGTGGATAAAAGGCTGGTTTTTGCTATGGATTTAACGGGCAAGAAGAAGAGGATATGGTGCAGAATACCATCTGGGAGATTGCTTATTCTGTCTTCCTCCTTATCTTCCAGTACTGCCTCCTTGAGAAGAAGCTCTCTGCTCATTGATTTACTGGTTTCCCTGACTGTACGGATCTCCTCCTTGAGAAGAAGCATCTCTGCTCATTGATTTACTGGTTTCCCTGGCTGTACAGGTTTGGTGGGTTAACTGGGATAGGTTTTGAAGTTTTATTAGGGATAGAAAAAAACTGAAGAGCCCAACTCGATCTATGTGAAGCACCGGCTGGCGGGTGTTAGAGATATATATTCTAAATAGATAACATTATTGTATTCTAATTAGGATTCTAGTTCAATATAATATCACGTATCAATACTCTTGTAAAGGTTATATAGAATTCAATGTTATCTCTTAGAATATGAGATAAATATTATCTACTTCTTGATCATGATTCCTCTTGTGGCTAACTTGGACATGGTCTTTATCTCTAACAGGGGTGAGAACTGTTTCTTGATTGACTTATATTTCCTTCAATAAGTCAATTTATATTTTCTTGTATAAGTCGAATTGTCTTAATTTTAATTAGGCTTATTCAAGGCCCTTTTTCTACACAGTTTAGATACACAGTTTAACAGTTCTTTCTTAATTAATTAGGCTTTCAAAGTTTCAATCAACCTTTAGCTTAGTTGGGCTTGCGTTCTAATTTACGTCTCTTGTCTTGCACTCTTTCTTTTGTGTCTAATTTTTGTAAAACTTTATATATATATATATATAAGTATTTACAACTTACGTACTATTACGTGTATTAGCATATGTATTTACAACTTACTCACTAAAAAAATAAAATAAAATAAAAACTATCAAAAAAAAAATTTAAAACCCTCCAATCACATGTTGATAAATGTCAATAAGTTATAAAAAAAATATTTAAATGTCTAACATTTTTCGTAATATATTAACCGACTTGGTGTCACTCCTCAACAATTTCTTTACTGTTACAATTTCACGTGTCCCACATTGGTTAAATACTTAATTATGTGTATATAACATTTTAAGTACCCTTACCTTAGAAGCCGGTTTTCAATGATAAATTATACCTAAGGTTAATTTGTTATAACTACCAAGTTGATATTGAGAATTCAATCTTTTCCAAAACTAGTCATTTTTTTTTTCAAAAGCCTTGATAAGCGCCAAATGTTGCACATTCAAGTCCTTAACTCGCATATGTTAATTTTTTAGCATTGTTATTTATTATTTGATTTTGTGTTTTTAGGTTCCTAAGGAAACATGCAATTAATTTTATTGATTTTGAGCTTAAAGCACACTTTGAAAAGACTGATAAGATATGGTTAAACTTAACCAATCATAGTAGATGGCTTATATGATGTGGTTAAGTTTAATCAAATCAAGGAAATGATTAAATCGAAATTTCTCTAATTTGATTAAATTTAAGATTCTGCACATGTCTCAATATTTTGGTCATAAGTTTCAACTCAAATATCAGATTAAGGTGAAACGAGTGGCATTCAAAAGATAACTCAAAATTCTACAAATTATTGTGAAATAGGATTTTCCTAATTTAGATGTTTGCTATGTATATAAGAACACAAATCTGGATAAATCTTATTCCGATTTATACTTGAATTGCTTCCTAATTTTACTAGGAGATTAAAGTACGATTTTTCTGGAATTTCTAGGATTTCTAAGGTTTGTTTTAAACCCTATAAATAGGTCTCTATGCCTTGAACAAAGGTGTGCTTAATTTTTTGTTACACATATTCTTGGGACTAAGGCCCATTGGCTCCAGACATGCATGGTAATCTAAGGGAAAAATAAAAACGAAAATTTCAATTTTTTTTATAAAAAAATATCAAATTTTTTTTAATTTTTTTTCTGATAAGAAGGAATTAAAAAAAAAAAAAAAAAAAAAAAACATTTGGCCACGCCTTGATTTTATTTTTTTTTTTATTTTTTATTTTTTTTGTAGTTTTAGGTTTTTTCTAGAAGTTTTAGTATTTTTGTTTTTATTTTATTAAGGGTAGTTTCATCATTGGGGAAAACATTGACACAATTAAAAGTTTGACGGTGGCATTGTCAATTGGGTAGTACCGTAGTAGTTTGAGTGGAGTATGTAAACTTTTCTCTAAAAAAAAAAATTTTAAAAAAAATAAAATAAAAAAAGAAAAAGTGGGGGATGGCTGAGCCATCACCTTAATTGGGCCAAACCACCTCCAAACCGACTGAATGTGGGTGGCTCAGCCAACCCCAAACCCTCTTGGGGTGGTTTCGGTCACCCCTATTATAAATTTTGATAACTTACTTGCATAAATTATTTAGCTAAAATATATATATGAAACGGAAGATAAAGCAAATGAAGAGGGGCATCGAAAGCACACAAGAAGAAATGGTGACACATGCAAGTGCTAGGGGGCCACGCTCCGGCCATGTTAGAGGAATGGGTTGTGGTGTCATACCTACCTAGTTCATCTCAGATGCGTTATGCCACCCACTCCCATGACAATGACGAATGCAGGAAAAACTAGCAGAGATTGGAAGAGACACAACTATCGCTACAAGAGACAAGAGGCGAAGTGTGGGATATGCGGGAAGAACAAGCTAAATTGTGAGAAGATATATATGAATATGCTAATGTGACGTCTAAAAGGGTTAGAGAGTCTTTCCAACATAATTTATTTTTTCACACATACACATATTATGTAATTGTTAAAATGGACATATTATGATTTGAATTTCTCTTCTTCCTAGCCTCCTAGGCTTGGAGGTGATCCAAGCCAATGCAACTTGTGACTAAGAGTGGGTATCTGTTATAATGGTAAAGCTAGAGGTATTTTCAAAATATTAACCAAAATTGTTGTTAAATCGGTTAATTCACTAAATTCATTTGGATAAGAGCTTAACTAAAACAAGAGTTTAATCTTAAACATACAAAACAATAAAAAAATGTTTAGGCCCAAGTGGCTTTTTTTAGGGCTAAACAAGTGTTTATTGAACATGCTTATAAGCACCCTTATCATATTCATTATATATTAAGACATTGGAACAATTTTGGTTTGTATTATATTAAGAGATGCATACAATTTTGGGTTAAATTTTGGCAGTCTTGAAACAATTGTGTTATTTATTAAACCTCAATTAACATATTTATCAAGGTTAAAGAACTTTGAATAAACAATCTAAGGGAATAAAAATATGTAACACAACTTTCTTTTTAACTGTATGCAAGATGGGAAGAGAGATCTGCTAATTAAGGCTAGTTCTTTGTGGCTTATCTCTTCATCATATACATGTTTCAAGCATTGAGCATTCATATTTGGCTCAACAAAATAGCCTTTTGTTGAGCCATATTGTTAAAAACACTCTCCATCTGGCTCAGCAAACTAGCCAAGAGTTTGTTGAGGAACTGCAGTGCTCAACAAAGTTATTGAGCACTGTAGCTCAACAATCTATAATTTTATTAACAAAAAAATCGTTTCATCCTCTCTCCTCTAATTAAAAATCATTTAAACTTTTTTCTCCTCACTTATAGAATTACATAAAGAATAAAAATTAATAAAAATAATAAATTTTAAATAAAATATTAAAAGTTAATAGTTAAAATGCTGAGCCAGATATAAATGCTTCAAAATAGTGAATAGATAAAATAGAAAAAAGTGATAATTGGGCTAAATTTAGCTAAAATTTTGTTGAGCCGGATGTGAATGCTCTTACTACAGAAGTGAACGCAAAAGGTTCTTCTTGATGCTTATTGTCTAGCCCACTGATGTCCTGTGAATCTGTGCTTCTCTAGAAGAAAGAAAGAGACAAATTAACTTGTGTATATGGAATTTTTAGTCTTATTATTTAAGCAAAGAAAAAATATTCGTTAAAGGAACATTTTCTGTTGTTGTTAGGATGTTAAGTGGTTATCAGCTACGATATTTTGGTTTTGGCTTATAATTTATAGCATGGTTGTAGCAAT
>NC_081545.1:6834458-6845663 GCF_901000735.1 Corylus avellana | reverse complement strand
TTTTTTTTTGTTTATACAACGTTTATTTAATATTTATATACTTCAATATGCCTAATGTTACTTAATTTTATTATTTTAAGGAGATTCCAAATGAACGAGCTAGGATAATGTTATACATGTCATTTTTATAGCTTTGATTTGGAAAATTTGCTTTACAAAACCAATCATTCCAAAACATATTTTATATATAAACATGTCGTTTTACTATTTTTGTATAAAATGACATTTTAAATTAATTTGGAGATATTGCAACTTGAAGGATGAAAACACAAAATCTTTTTTACAAAATCTTTTGTAAATACTATATATTAATTTACAAACCTTTTTTTTTCTTCTTTGATTTTTTAAAAATACTTAGAATATTAGAACTTTTGCTATAAGTTAATTACAATATTATACTTACAATTAAATTCTACTTAGAATATTATATTTATAGGATATAAGTATAACGTACTTATATATATCATACAATTATATATATATATCTTGACGTGCCAAGTGGCATCCTGACGTGCCAAGTGGCAGGTCAGGCGTGGCCTTGGGAAGGCCAGCGCCTGCTAGCCATCCCATCGCCCACGCCCCCATGCCAGCTTCTTTTTGGGATTTCTCCCATTTTTTTTTTCCCTCTAGCTCTCCCTCCTGGCCCTTTCTTCTTCCCTCCCCCTGGTTTTTTCTATTTTTTCTTCTCTAGCTAACTCCTCTGGCGCCCACGTACAGCTCCCTCTCCCGCGCGCTCTCTCTCCTAGCCAGCTCTATCTCTCAGCTAGCTAGCAAGTTCTCTAGCTCTCTCCAGCTCACTCCCCATCTCCGGCCAGCTCCATCACTTTGCCGTTGCCGTCTCCAGCGGTACGCTGGCCGAAACTTCTCCGTCAATCAACTCCAGCTCTCCTGCAGGTATATATATATATAGTTTTATTTTATATATACTGTTTTATTTTATATATATATATATATATATATATTGTGTTGTTTAATCAAATTTATGTTTTATTTTGTCATGAATCCGTATGATGTTTGGTTAATACATTGGATTGATCGAGTATTTGTGAGTATGTATTAATTGATGGAGGTGTTTTTTTTTTTTTTTATATATATTATTTACTTATTGTACGTTCGTTGTATATGCACATGCATGCATGCAAGATGATGTTTCTCATGGTAGCTAGGTTTTTGTTTCATAATATAATAGTTTTTTAAATATGGCTTCTTGTTTTATTTTTTTTATTTTTTGTTTGTTTAGCTGAAAAAGGTTAGCTTATTAATTAGTAAATAATTTATACAACATTATTTCAATTTTAATCATTTGACCTTCTAATTAAGTACGTGTAGTACGTGGTGATAATTATAGAGATTTAATTTCAGACTTTGTTTAATTAATACTTAAATTGAATGAGTCTTAATATTGAGACGTACATTAAATCTCTTATTAATTTGTAAGTTATACATTCTCATGGTAGCAAGGATTCAATTCGAATTCCATGGATTTAATTGGAAAAAAAATTGGCAAAAGTGCAAACATTGTGAAACTTAGAGAGACTCCAAATGAATACACACTTTGGTACTATCCCCTTAATTTTTCTAACAAATTCATATCCATGAATATTGGATATGAATATTAATTAAATAATTAACCTGGCCTAGTTATTTAATTATTTTAGGGTCCTCGATCATATATAAGAAATGCATGCATATATATATATATATATATATATATATATATATTCGCATGAATATGCATTATATTTGGACATAAAAAATTTAAACCTATATGATAATGTATATATAGGTTTATATTTTTAACGTGGTTGAAATATTTAGGTTTATATATATGCATGTGCTTGAAACGAGGTATATATTTTTTAAGTCTTCTATATTGATTCGTAATTTATGTACGTAGCGAAAAATGGACAAGAGTTGGATGACAAAGTCTAGGGGTACGAGGGAATATAGAGACGGGTGTAGACTGCTCGTGGAGTTTGCAGTTAGTAACTGTAGAACCCCTGATGGAAAAATCAATTGTCCTTGCAAGATTTGTCGAAATTACCGGCGCCACCCGCCAGATTTCGTATTCGACCACTTGACAGGGGGAAAAGGAATGATGCCGGAATATACATTATGGTACTATCACGGTGAGAAGCATGTACAGGGTCCTGATACAGGATTTAATTTGAATCGCCCCGCCTCATCAGATGCGGGTGCAACCGCAAATCAGGGTGGAAACATGCACGCAATGTTGCGTGACTTATTCGGCATACACGAAGTGGTTAGGGAAGACAATTGTGAGCCTCAAGTCGTGGTGCAATGGGGTGAAGAAATTGAAAACGAAGAAGCCGCTGAAGGTGACGCAGTAAAGTATTACGACCTTATGAAAAAGGCGGAGAAACCACTTCATAACGGAACAAAACATACCAAACTAAGCGCGACTGTACACTTGTACAACCTGAAGTGCGTTGGTGGACTTAGTAACGCGAGCTTCTCAGCCTTCCTAGAGTTCATCAACCAGTTGCTGCTTGAGAGTGATGAAAAGCTGCCAGGTAATACATATGAGGCTAAAAAATTTTTACGACATATGGGACTTGGGTATGAGAAGATACCGGCGTGTCGTAATGACTGTATGTTATTCTGGAAGGGCACAAAGGAGTTGGATTCATGTACCGTATGTGGAAAATCTAAATGGATGGATGCAATCAATTTAGATGAGGATGGTCAACCTATATCGTCGGGCAAGAAACGTCCGGTGAAGGTGTTGCGGTGGTTTCCACTTGTACCACGACTACAGAGGTTGTTTATGTCAGAGCATACTGCACGCTTTATGAGGTGGCATGCAGAAGGCCGCACAAAGGACGGCGTATTGAGGCATCTGGCTGATGGCGAAGCATGGAAGTCATTCGATAATTTGCATCAGGAGTTTTCAGCAGACAGCAGGAATGTAAGGCTTGGACTAACGTCGGATGGATTTAATCCATTTGGAAACATGAGCACATCTCACAGCACTTGGCCTGTACTGCTTATGCCCTATAACATGCCTCCTTGGATGTGCATGAAACAGACATCTTTTATACTATCATTGATTATTCCAGGCCCAAGTTCACCTAGAATGGATATAGATGTCTACCTTCAACCCTTAATTGAGGAGTTACAAGAACTATGGAACGTAGGAGTGCGCACATACGACATCTCAAAGAAAAATAATTTTGTCCTACAAGCGCAGTTGATGTGGACAATTAATGACTTTCCAGCATATGCAGATTTGTCTGGATGGTCTATTAGGGGTGAGAAAGCATATTCATGCTGTATGAACTCGACAAGGTCGAAGTGGTTAAAACATGGTCATAAATGGTGTTATATAGGGCACAGGCGATACTTGCCCATGGATCATCCATGGAGGAGGAACAAAAGAACATTTGACGGCAACGTAGAATTAGAATGTGCCCCTGATGTGCCAAGTGGAGTCGAAATCATGAGCCAATTAGAAGGGATAGTGTTTGGGGATGAGAATGCTAGTCAGGCAAGGGAGGCTGCGAAAGAAAAAGGAAAGAAGCAGAAGACGAATACTTCTAATGTAGTGTGGAAGAAGAAAAGTATTTTCTTTAGGTTGCCGTATTGGAAAGATAATTTATTATGGCACAACCTTGATGTTATGCACATAGAGAAAAACGTGATGGACAACATACTTGGTACAATACTGGACATTCCAGGGAAAACTAAGGACAACTTCGCCGCCCTCTTAGATTTGCAAGAAATGGGTTTGAGACGTACACTACATCCCTACACTGGCGAGAATGGTAAGACCTATATGCGGCAAGCTACCCACACGATGTCCAAGGATGATAAGACACATTTTTTGAAAGTGTTACGAAATGTAAGGGTGCCCGATGGATATGCCTCGAACATTTCCCGTTGTATACGACTTAAGGACTGTACGATATCGGGGTTAAAGAGTCATGACAGTCACGTACTAATGCAGCAACTTCTACCTATTGCATTGCGTGGATCACTTCCAAGCAACGTGGTTTGACCTCTTGTTGAGATGTCTGCATTCTTCAGGGGACTATGTTCAACAACATTGACACAAGAGGATATTGACCGACTACAGTGTGACGTCTGTATCACGTTGTGCAAGATGAAACAGGTTTTTCCCCCCAGCTTTTTCACAAGCATGGTTCATGTGGTCGTGCATCTTATCGGTGAATGTCGACTCGGTGGACCAGTACAGTATAGGTGGATGTATCCGGCAGAGAGGTAAAATTTGTTTACGGATATTTCATATTTTATGGTTTAACTCTAATACAAGACAAGTACTAACTGCACTGATTGATTGTATTCGTTCATATTTAGGAGCCTTGGAGTTTTCAAATCTAATGTGCGTAACAAAGCGGCTCCTGAGGGCTGCATTGCGGAGGGCTACATAGCTACTGAGTTAGTGACGTTCTATTCGAGATATTTAGATAATACACTAACATTTCACAATAGGATACAAAGAAATCAGGATGGTTCAAAGGGACATGGAACACGAGTCCGGCTCAACCGAATCACAATGACACAGATACACCGGTATATTATGTTCAATTCGGACGACTTCCTTCAATTGCGGACGTAAGTCGAGGTCCTTCTTCGCCATATTGTATGTTGAATGAATTTGTAACATTTCCCGTATCGAATTATAATTACTAACATTTCGAATTGTAGAATGCACATGGATACACTTAGGGGGCGAAGAACAGAGGATCAGTTGGAAACCCAACATTATGAGCTGTTCTGCGACTGGTACCGTGACTACATAAGAATGACGTGATGTTAATAAAAGCAATTGTCGGATTATATTTGCATACATAATCTTTTCCAAATCAACTGAAACACTTTTTAACCAAGTGTTAACATTGTATCGTAAATATTAGCAGGTCGATCGATTGGATGATTGATCTAGGAAGGAACTTGGTGAGAAATTGATAATGCATTGTAGAGGGCCGCGGTAGTCAGCAGTCAGATACAATAGATATATGGTTAATGGCAAGTTGTTTCGCACTATTGCATCTGATGCCGAAAAGAGAACTCAGAACAGCGGGGTGTGTGTGCCGACTGTTGATGGCGAAACGTACTACAGGAAGTTAACGGAAGTACTTGAGATTGAGTACTACGATAGGACTACGTACATTATGTTCAGATGTGATTGGGCAGACACAACGAGGGACAAGGGGTACAAGGTGGATGAGTATGGCATGATACAAGTGAACTTCAAAAACCTTGTTCACACGGGAGAATTGGTTACTGATGAGCCGTATATGCTACTTCACAAGTTGATCAGGTATTTTACGTAGAAGATGGTAGATACCCGAATTGAGTTTGCGCCGTAAGGACCAAACCAAGAAATATATACGACGTTGGCCAGAGTAAAGGGCATCAGGATTCATGTGCCAATTATCACGAGTATGAGCCGCTCATATTGACCAGAAATTGTGATCACGATCTGCAGGATCATATCCAATACATCAGACCCCACTTAGATCCAATTGAAGCGTATGTGATTGAATAAAAGCTAAATATATATAAAGTATTAGATTGGTAGTTGTTCACTATATGCCCATCAACGCACTTAATATAGTTGTTTAATTGGGTAAAATCTGGTATATATCTTATTTCATACGTGTGAGTCATGCATACATAACGTAGTGAATATTTCATACATTGTATACGTGACTAATTGAATTTGTGGTATTTTTCGCAGGTTACTATGAGTTATAGGGGGAAGAGAAGAGCACACAGGGGCTCCTCTGTAGTGCGACAGCCTATGGAGCTTGGGTCGCCGTCAGCCCACCTTGATGATAGCGAGCAACAAGACGTTGCTCAGCTTCTGGGCATTCAGGACGGATATCGACCGGTACTTCCAGGCGATATGGAAGGGGAGATCCCTCTCCATAATCCATACGGTCGGGCAGGCATGACCCAGATGGGGTATCTGCCAGAGAGCTAGCTTGGACAGAGTACCCAGGGACATGTAGAGCAGCTACACAGCCAGCATAGCGCAGGTATGGCCGAAAGTTTTTTTTCGAAAGATTGCAAGCTTTTTGGAAATTTTTAACTATATTGGTGCGATATCAATGATATTATTTAACTACAACTACAACTTCATATAATTCTAAATATTGTAAAAAACATAGCAGGTCCCGACGACAGTGAGACATCGGCCGAGGAAGACTGTATTGGTGCGACACAGGATACGGCTGACCCCTAGCCAACTGACCCTGCTCCCAACATCCAGTTACGCTATCGGCAGGTCCGCACCATAAGTAAGTGGATATGTTCGAATGTCATGTATATATGTCTTAATTTTGTTGTAATTAATATTGAATTCGACATAACTTACAATATCGGTAATTTTTTAATCTGTTAGATACCGATTCAGAGGGAAACGAAGTTATTGAGGTGTTTACCATCCGTGACTCGCACAGGTTGCCGGGAGTTTCCGCCGGCAAGCGGATCATAATGCAGTACAATGCAGCATGCCAGCCCATCGACTTTAGCTCCATGAGGTTTAAACGGATGGCTGGAGATGTCATAAGGAGCTCCAATTATGTCCGAATACCGGACAATTGGACGAAGGTACCGCAGCGTACCAAAGAGGATATTTGGGACGCCTTGATGGTATGTGTTGCATATTATGTAAAACACTGATAATGTATATATGTATATATACGCTCTAAGTTGCACACATATATTTTAGGTTTTTTTAATTTAATAATTTTCAACATGTGCAGACATACTTTTTCGTCCCTCCCGAATTCAATTTGGAAGCCATAAAGAATGAAGCATTCAAGGATATGGGATCAAAGCTGCGGACTTGGAGGTACGAGCTTAAAAGACGTTGTGCAATTACGGAGGAAGATACTCCGGATACTGTACGGGCAAGAGTGGGGGAACGAACACTTGATGAGTACAATGCTGAAGACGTGGAGATCTTATTGGAGAGATAGTGTACTCGTCAGAATAAGGTAGGTCATGAGTCAAACTCTTCATTTTGTATAGTGTCATTATATGGTTTTATTAACATGTACGGGTGTCATGTAAAACGAAATTGCCTATTTATTGTGTAGTGTCACGAATAAAGAGTACTAAAACCAAATTTCTTTACATTATTAACATATCAATATGGTAACTGTGTAGGACTATGCGGCAAAAATGAAGGCCTTGCGTGCATTAAATGATACGCCCCATTGCACCAGATCGAAGAGCTATGCCAGAGTGACACATGAGGAGGTAAGTGTGTAATTTACCATGTAAACAACAAATCATTTGATATATTTAAAAATAACTGTATGTCCTATTTTTTCGGCAGGCCATACGTTTGGGCAAGTATCCTACTCGTGCAGAGAGTTACATCCATACGCACACGAAGGCGGACAATACATATCCGAATCAGATAGTGGAAGAGAGATGTGTATGCTACAATTTAATTCTTTGTTTATATATTTGATAAATTATTTGTAATTAACATTTGTACGACCCACTGACCCAATAATTAATGTAACATACAGAAAAGGATGAAGGAGCTGATACCCACCGACCCTGCAGCGTCGGCTAGCATCACATAGGGAACGGTCAAGTGGGCGCCCAACGACGCGTATGCACAGGCGCTTGGAAATAAGCCTGAGTACGCCGGGTAGGGTTCGACAGGCTGGATCGAATATTTTGTCCGTGCGGGGCTCCATACACTCATAGTATACACCATCACAAGCACGGTCACAAAACACTAGCCACTCCATGATATCACAAGAAACGCTTGACAGAGCTCTTGAGGCGGAGAGGGCGAAGCACAAGGAAGAGATAGATGCATTGGTGGCCGCGAACAATGCACGTCAGGCAACGTTTGACGCCCAATTGCGCCAGATCGAGGCAACGATGCGGTTCAGCTCTGCACCAGAGGGAGCTTCCCCACACATTGCGGTGGTGCCATCGTCGATCGACGGCAAAGCAGGTACTGACATTTTTTAATGGTCAAATGTGTTTTTAGAACTTTACCTATATATATGTGAACTTTTAAAATCTGTATATATGTCAACTTATAAATTTAGAGTATGGATATATATGTTGTATTCATTCTTTAAGTTAATAATGTAAATCCTGTTGAATTTTGTTTATATATTATGGTTGGTTTGGTGGTGGATGTGGGTACATACGAGCTTTGCATTTGAACTGTTTTATTGGTATTATGAGATCAATGTACAACTATGATCCTTGTAGAATATTAACAATCTAGTGTGAGAGTATGAAACGATCAAGTCTTAACTAGCTGAATATCATAATTTTATGGAAATAATATAACATGATTTGAATATATGTAAAGGTCCTATATGTTAATATCCTCAACAAATTAAAATGTTAATATATATCTCACATAATTACCATGGCAAAAATGAAGCGCATCTGCTCATGTCTGTTCATGTATTTAACATCAACATTGATTGCTCTGTGGAATAAATTTTTGTTTTTTTTTTATATGCATTTTTTGCTAATTAATTTCATCATCGTTTTACCTTTTTTGTTATATCATTTGTTTAGGGTTTTAGGGTTTTATATCATTTACTGTGTTAGACTCAACAATTGAGTTGGGTGAATATTTGGACATTTTTCATTTTAATTTACATAGTGAATATTGTTTGGTGATTGTTTGTTTTTATCGTTTGCAGGTGATGGAGCTCATGGAGAGTATGGTCAATAATCAGCATTTTTCCGTCTGGTTCGCCATTCATACTTGTATAAAAATTACTTTGTTGATGTAATTATATTTATGATATCTGTTTTGATGATAACAGAGATAGTTTTTTGGTAATTGTGGTTGGTTAGTGGCACTTGGTATATATGTTATTTTGTATGTGTTAAGACCTATTAGGATATGACTTAATTATGTTATTTGTATACATTGATGGAAAAATAGCTAGAATTATTTGCAATGATTGATGGATAAATTGTTTATTAGGTAAATTGTAATCCAAAATTCGGGTATAGTCCCGAAAACCCTAAAAATAAAAAAATTGGTGGGGTGGAAAAAAAAATAGAAAAACTGGCCAAAATTTCTGACGTGTCAAATTGTGACACGTCAGAAATTTTTGACGTGTCACAATTTGACACGTCATAAATTTTCTGACGTGTTAACAGGTAACACGTCAGAAATTTCTGACGTGTTACCTGTTAACACGTCAGAAAAAATTCTGACGTGTTAACAGGTGACACGTCAGAATATTTCCTGACGTGTCCCGTTTTGACACATCAGAAAAAATTCTGACGTGTCATAATTCAACACGTCAGAACTTTCTGACGTGTCAAAATTAAAACGTTAGAAAATAATTTCTAACGTGTCAAGTTTCAACACGTCAGAAATTTCTGACGTGTTGAAACTTGACACGTCAGAAATTTTCCATTTCTGACTCTTATAATATTCACGCGTGAAACACGTCAAAAAGGCCCCGTCAGGAACGTTTTCTGACGTGTCAAACTACCTGACACGTCAGAAAATGTGCGTCAGAAATAATACTGTTTTTTGTAGTGGAACTCTTTCTAAAAAAAAAAAATAAATAAATTAAAAAATAAAATAAAAAAAGAAAAAGTAGGGGATGGCTGAGCCATCACCTTAATTGGGCCAAACCACCTCCAAACTGACTGAATGTGGGTGGCTCAGCCAACCCCAAACCCTCCCCAAACTCTCTTGGGGTGGTTTCGGTCACCCCTATTATAAATTGTTATAACTTACTTGCATAAATTATTTAGCTAATATATATATATATATATATATATATATATAAGATAAAGCAAATGAAGAGGGGCATCGAAAGCACACAAGAAGAAATGGTGACACATGCAAGTGCTAGGGGGCCACGCTCCGGCCATGTTAGAGGAATGGGGTGTGGTGTCATACCTACCTCGTCAAGTTCATCTCAGATGCGTTATGCCACCCACTCCCATGACAACGACGAATGCAGGAAAAACTAGCAGAGATTGGAAGAGACACAACTATCGCTACAAGAGACAAGAGGCGAAGTGTGGGATATGCGGGAAGAACAAGCTAAATTGTGGGCAGATATATATGAATATGCTAATGTGACTTCTAAAAGGGTTAGAGAGTCTTTCCAACATAATTTATTTTTTCACACATACACGGACATATTATGATTTGAATTTCTCTTCTTCCTAGCCTCCTAGGCTTGGAGGTGATCCAAGCCAATGCAACTTGTGACTAAGAGTGGGTATCTGTTATAATGGTAATGCTAGAGGTATTTTGGAAATATTAACCAAAATTGTTGCTAAATCGGTTAATTCACTAAATTCATTTCGATCAGACTTTAACTAAAACAAGAGTTTAATCTTAAACATACAAAACAATAAAATCTTTTTTTAGGCCCAAGTGGTTTTTTTTACGGCTAAACGTATAAGTGTTTATTGAACATGCTTATAAGCACCCTTATCATATTCATTATCTTAGATTATTACAAACAGTTACTAATATAGATAAAATTAAATGATAACTGATTAATATTGCTAGGACGCTGCCCTACCAAACTTTGGCGGTTAAGTTTTCGGTTACTGAGGTCGGTATAAATTTTTATTTCAATTAGCAATAGCCAAAAGTTTGTAAAGTCGGTAAACGGTTGATGGTGGTTTGGTGACGTTCGGTGGGCGGTAATCGGTTATTTTGCCCACTTCTACTTGTGAGTGGCATATGTAGGTATACGTGGCAAGTATGGTTTTTGGTTTCTGTGAATATTTTACTAAATAAGAGATTTGCATTAATTTGGTGCAATGACCCACCATGCGGAAAAGCCAGTTGTTATTTTCTAAAAACTTGATCCCAATTTTTGTAGGAAATTTGGCATAACTAGCAGGTCAAAAACTTTTGGGTTCTATTATACTCCTTTCGGGTAGTATTATATATTAAGACATTGGAACAATTTTGGTTTGTATTATATTAAGAGATGCATACAATTTTGGGTTAAATTTTGGCGGTCTTGAAACAATTGTGTTATTTATTAAACCTTAATTAACATGTTTATCAAGGTTAAAGAACTTTGAATAAACAATCTAAGAGAATAAAAATATGTAACACAATTTTCTTTTTAAATGTATGCAAGATGGGAATAGAGATTTGCTAATTATGGCTGGTTCTTTGTGGCTTATCTCTTCATCATATACATGTTTCAAGCATTGAGCATTCAT
>NC_081545.1:6785443-6834358 GCF_901000735.1 Corylus avellana | reverse complement strand
CCAAAAATAGATTCTTCCTTCCACTCCTGGTGGGTTGAAATAAGAGTAACTTTTTCCAAGGCATTCCCATGCTTTAGTAGAAATCTCGTAGCAGTAATCACGGTCTCACGCATTGAAAAATGAACATGAATCTTCAACACCTTTAGGTGATCTAGGAAGGATCTTAAAAACTTGAGCTTCAGATTCCCAGTATTGTTCTTCAGTGTAAGTAGAGTTGTCCAATAAAGTTATGCCCCATTTCTGAAATGACATCAGAACAGTAGATGTTAGATTATAATAGATTTTTTACCGCTCGAGGCAAGGGATTTTAGTGGATTTATTTCGATCGCACGTCAATAAATGCAGCAGCTGTAGCATTCTACCTTTGGAAAGTGGATCTCCAGCAAGAGTAGCAAATTGCGCTATGTGTAAATATAGCCAAGCAATTTCTAAGACTTAGGGGGGTATGAATAGGTGCCAATGTCTACAAATTTATACACCTTTTAGAAAACAGTCAAAATTATCCAATATGCTATCCAATCAAGATATAAATATTGCAGAAACTAAATAGATTGAATATTCAAGTACAATAAGCATATTTCAAAACATATATTGATCATTGTAAGCATGTTATATGTTTAATAAATACATCATATGATACAGATAATCTAAGAAATCATTACACATAATTTTGCACATGTGATGTTTTACTTGGAAAAACTACTGGACCTAGTCCAGCTCAAATGGTTATGCTACATGAAAATACAAGTACAAGACTTACAAAAGCGCAAATATAGACTTAAAAACCAGCTCAGCACCTAAAGACATACATTGTACAGTTCAGACTTGTTTATCAATTGATACACTCAAGAATTCCGTCCTTTCCTTAATTAACTGATATTGCAAGTCAACTCCTCAATACACTCTCCACTTAATCCACACAATGTCTTCGGATTTCATGCTCCAGACTTCATACAAAAATGTAGAAGAGTATTTAATACGATGGCTGGTGGTTTTGTGGGGTTACCTCTATGTGGGGTTACCTCTAAAAGGGTTTTCTTCGAGACACAATAGTGAGAAATTATATATTAATTTAATATATTCACTTAATGATTTTCTCTCATAGCATAGTGTTTCCACTTCTCTTCTAAAAACACTTAGGAACTCTCAAGGTTCTCTTTTTCTCACTCTCTTAATTTATTGAACCAAAATATGGGAGATTATACCTGTCGTTGTTAGTACTGATATATCTATACATAGTCACGTGTGTGTGTGAGTAACAAAAATTTCAATATACAACTTGAAATAATTTCTAGTACCTAAGAAATTGAGGTGTAGGTGGTAGAATGTTTGTTTGCTACCTTCTTCCGCATGAGCCAGCACTGAACCAAAGAAACTGTAACATGAAGAGATGACCTTCCCTCTCACCAATAATCTCCACATGAACAGAATCCATCTTTGAAATGATGGAAAAGAGTGACATCCCGAACAACTATCTCTCTGTTAACAAGCTTCGAAATAATTTTAGTCGCTGAGTAACAGTTTACACATCCCCGAATATTCTTTGTCATTTGAATGGTAGTTCCAGGAGGAGTGCTAATGAGCCCAAAGACAATTGCTATCCTTTCACTATGATTACAGAGAATCTCTTCATAATTCAAATCATCAAGTACAAATTCTGTACGTGGGACAAATCCTGCCTCCTTCAACCTTTTCTCCAGTCTCTCAAGCTCCCCAGTAATTTCGTTATGCCTTGGATGTGGCTTGTCTCCCACAAGAAATGCCTTAAGCTTGCTATTGATCTCAATCAAACCATACCCAAGGCCCTTACTCAACCCTTTCTCCTTCATCGACACACGTACCTTTCCAACACATTCCCACAAACGGGGTGAAGCATAGAGATTTAAAAGCTGCACATAATGCCCTGTATTATATCAGATTGCTCAGTCTCATTTGACTGAATATTCTCAACACTTCCATCGGCTCACCGTTCTGGGTATGGGCATACGCTGAAATGACGGAAGTCCACGAGAGAACCGTTCTATGTCATACTCCATCAAACACCACCCTAGCCGGCCCAATCTAACAGCATTTTGCATACAACGCAACAAGCACATTCTATACAAATACATCCGATTCAAACCCATCTCTAAATATCTACCCTTAAACCCAGCAACCCATTCTAAAAGCCGGCAAGCCACAAGGCCCACAACAAGCTTTGAGCACTGACGGAGAAGTAAAGCGACCCGGACTCACCCTTGCCACTTGCATCCTCAAATACATTTCAACCGTATCACCAAACATATTGTGCCTCGAATAACCCCTAATGATCGCATTCCACAAAAACACATCCGGCTCACGAAATTCATCGAATATGTTACAGGCAAAACGAATTTCTCCAAAAGCCAAGCTCGCATTAATGAATTTGGGTTATCAATAACCCATCATCTTGCGATCCGGAGACCAGTAACTGGGCATGGATTAACGGTTCTTGTGAGTCGAATCATCGATGAGAGACGCGTAGAAGCAGTGGGAATCGAAGGCTTGGTGGGAAACAGAGGCGGGAAATTCAAATGATGTTACCGTTGCTGGGTCCAACGGTCCCATTTTGGTTGGAGGGGAATGGAGAAAGGTAAAAGAAGAAGGGTTTAGAGAGTTTCCTGGAGAAAGGTTCTACCATCACACTTTCAAACTGTCACGAGGCTTGGGAAGTAATAGCGTTCTTGGGAAGTAATATTTTTTAGACAATATTACTCTCCTAAATACACGAAATGAATGCTCTTTATTTCAAATGAAATGAAAAAGATCCATTTCCCGTGACTGGAGTCTAAATAGGTCTAGGGTCGCATCCTTCTCATTAATCAGAATAACCCATTATCATTGCATCTCCAGCAATGATTGCTAGTTTAGCTAATAAAAATGTACAACTCACTATTTTAACTACTTTTTTTTCACAATACACTCCAACAAATCTTCTATTTTACACTCCAACAAAGAAGGGGGGGAAAAATTTTGGGCGACGTGGTGAGGAATCTGTGATAAATGTGATAAGAGAGAAGAAGAGAAAGTGGGAGAGAAAGAGAAGAAGAAGAATAAAAAAATTTGGGTACTGATCGAGGATGAATGTATTTTGGTGAAGATGAACCATCGAAAGTAAGAAAAAGGGAGAGAAAGAATAATAAAATAAGAAAAAAAAATTGGTATATATGTTAATATATACCAATTTTTCCTTAAGTCGTCAAGGTTTACGTTTTCTTCAACAAATGGTATATATGTTAATGAGTATGATGATTTTTCTGTTATGATTTGATAATCATTTGTTAATTGCAATATTTTATTTGACAAAGATCACCTATTGTAGTTGTTTATTTTGCATTGGTTGGGGTCTTATTAGCAATTGCCAAGCAAACTTTTGTTTTCAATATTAATTTGCATTGCATGTCAACCAACTTTGATTATAACCAATCAATTCTTCTTCAGTCTCTTTCTCATGGTTGAACATTAATAGAACCAAAAACAACTTAATCAATTGAGATTTTGACATGAGGAGATCCCCGCGGAAAACTAAAAATAGATTCTTCTTTCCCGTTATGGTGGCGGTTTGAAGTAAGAGTAACTTCTTGCAAGGCATTCCCATGCTTTAGCAGAAATCTCGTAGCAATAATCACGCTCTCACACATCGAAAAATGAACATGAATTTTTAACACCTTTAGGTGATTTAAGAAGGATGTTAAAGCTTGAGCTTCGTTTTCCCATAATTGTTCTGTGTAACTAAAGTTGTCCAATAAAGCTCTGCTGCATTCCTGAAAAGACATCAAAATAGCAGATGTTAGACTAGAATAGTTACCGCAGGAGGCAGGGGATTTTGGTGGGTTTATCTCCATCCCAAGTCAATAAATGCAGCAATACTGACATTTTACCTTTGTAAGATATGCCCACAACCTAAATTCCTAAGTGTCCAATTAAGAAGTGCAAAACATTAAAAAAAAAAATTAAGGATTAAATTATATATGTTTGATACTCACATAATGACACCGATCAATTTCAAGTTTGAGAGCGTGAAGTAAGGGAGCATTCCTGAATAAGCAAACTATTCCAGGGATTTCACTTTTGTTCAAACCAGTAAGAACTTCCAATGTCCTCAGGTTCAAAAATGGAGATGGAAGACCACCCTTGAATTGTATACCTGAAAAAATCTGCATCAGAAAAAAACAAAACAAAAAAATCCATAAATTTAAATCTGAGCAAGTGATCACAATGCAATGTACATAAAACAATTAACAAAATATAATCTGTTGCATGTACAGCCAGTGGGATCTCTCTCCTAACATCCAGGATCAAGGATCAAGAATATTTAACATCTTTAGTACTTGTTGGCTGGATGTTCGAGCAAGACTCCATACAATGGGCAGTAGATTAAACAAAGGAAAGACAGGAGAATAAGGAGAAAAACCTGCTGCAGAACTTCTGCAGAAAATGAGAACACAACAGAGTAAAAAACAGACGAAGAAATTCAAGAAATTTTCTACATTCTTCTTGTATTTTTTTCGGTTCTTTCTTTTTCTCTATGTTCTATTTTCAGCAGCACTTCTATACATTACAAAAGCAAGCTTTTACAAACAAGTTTCTAGAACAATACGTGGACACACTACACACATTTTCACCTACCACTTAACTAAGGTTTAATAAAAACATAACCAAATTAAGGTAATAGTTTGACTAGTTAAGTATCACAATATACCATAAAGCTATTTTATAAGATTAAGAGTGCAGTTGATCAATAAAGCAATGAGATATTGTTTGTACTTTTTTCAATTCTCCTCCACTATCCTCCTATTTCTTCCCTTTCAGCACCTGGTCTTCATCTATTTCCATCAGTTGAAAATCTTTAACCAGCCCTTCCATCCAGGATTTTAGTGCATATATATATATATATATATAGCAACCATTTTTTGAAAGGATTTTAGTATATATAGAACTTCCATACAGGATTTTAGTACATACATATATATAGATCAACCATCTTTTCACTTATTCCTCAGGATCATCTAAATTGACCTAAAAAAAACGACCATATATAGAAGATATCCCGCTAAAGTTTAGACTTAAGGGAAAAAACAAAAAGTAGATAAATAGACATAAAGAAATTGACCTTTGCCGACTGATGGATGTCAATATAAAGGTCTGGAGCAGAGACGAGATTGGCTAGAAAGCTGATTGTCGCATTAACAATGAAAGGATGACCAGTACCAACTATATTAATCCGACAAGTTTTCAGGAAAGGGAAGCTGTGAAGTACTTCCCATTTCTCAGGAATCTCATTATTTTCCCAGAGAAAAGTCTCTAGATTCGGAGCAAAAATCTTGACGCAACTTCCATTCTTGCAAATGGGGTACGAAGATATCACTCGCAAATTCTTTAGTCTTTCACCTACAGAGATGTCCATGTGATTTATCTCCATATATTGAACTTGTAAATATTCAAGCTCCGGGCAACCAATATTGAGAAGATTTATTCCCATACAATTATTTAGAGTCAATCTCTTTAGAAAAGGGAATGAAGAACCCGAAAATATCGCAGCCGAATGTCTGTCCATAAAATGCACTTGTTTTAGTGTCAATGCCTGCAATGAAGGGAGGCCACCGGGTCCTGTAACATTATATGAGTAAAATCTAAATGATGCAAGTCGGTCGTCCAGGGTTTTCAGTGTGAGACTTTTTAGTGAATCACAAGTGAAAATACAACGAGGCAAATAACATATTTCACCACCCAACGACACGTCCAGCTCGAGTTCCTCAACGCTATGTCGTACCACTTGACAAATGCAATCACGCAAATAAGCGCAACCCAGATTTCCCTTAAACCGAAAAACCTTTATGTTGAAGTTTGCATGGCGACCTGCCAATACTGTTTTTATTATCAACTCCATGGCCTCTCTTTTTCTCTCATGCCTTTTCTCCTTTATGCTAAACTCGGAGAAGTCTAAACAAGGGATCGTAGCCCAGAGATACTTCCATCTTGTGGATAAAAGGCTGGTTTTTGCTACGGATTGAACGGGCAAGAAGGAGAGGATGTGGTGCAGAATGTCATCTGGGAAATTGCTTATTCTGTCCTCCTTATCTTCCACCGCCTCCTTGAGAAGATGCTCTCTTCCCCTTGATACCCTGGTTTCCATGGCTGTACGGTTTTGGTGGATTAACTGGTTTAGGGTTTGAAGGCTGAAACGTGAAAGTTTTATTAGGGATAGAGAAAACTGAAGAGCCCAACCCAACGTACGTGAAGCACAGGCTGCAAGTGCAACTTTTTATTAAGGATTGGGTTTTCTTCCTTTTTTAAATAAGGGTTGGGTTTTCCTTTTCTTATTAGGATTTGTTTTCCTTTTCTTAATTAGTTTGTTTTTCCTTTCCTAGTTAATTTAGGAGGTGCTTCGCTTATATAAAGGCATCTAATCTTTGTTATTTTTTAATACTCAGTTTATACTATGAATTAAATTTAATTCTTTCAGCTCTGTTTGCTTGTTTGGAACAATTAGGGATGATTGCTCGGATTCGCCAGACGCTTTGTGAGTACTTGGCTTGGGAATTTATGGCGGGTGAAATAGGGGATTTTGATGATGATAGTAGTTACTATGGCATGTGGGATGATGAGGGAAGGCTTGAGGAGCTTGAGCTGAGATTCTATGAAGGAATTGATGAAGATTCAGGACTGTATGATTGGTCTCCTCCTCCATAAGTTATGTTTTCTTTCTTGTGAAATTCTCTGCTTCCTTTTTTCTTCTTAAAAAAAAGAAAAAGAAAATCTATATATATCTAGAAACTTGCTTTATGCTTCTATTTTGGAACTTGGAGCTTGTATATGTTTCAATGGGAATGAAGAAGTTTGCTTTGTTTTTCTACTCCCATGAGTAGAGAAGTTTTTCTTCACGTGCAAAATTTTATACAATATTTGCAACTTACATGTTATTGACTCATTTCTACTGAAAAATGTAACATATAGTTTGTTGCCGAAAGTTGGGCATATGGATTTTTGAAATAGGAAAGATGGCCCGGCATTTGATATTTTTAGTGGATGGGTCCGGTCAGGTCAGGTCATGAGTGCCACCCACTTTTACGAGCATCTTATTTCCTTCTTTCTACAATCCCCATTGATTTTCTAAGAGCAAGCTTGGCTTTTCTTGGATAAATGGATAAGGACCCTTCGATGCTTTAGGAGAAGAAAATTCTCTGTTTTCTTAAGATAATTGGCTCTGGAGGAGCAGTAAAATGGAATCTTTATAGCTCTGTCTGTGGGCCTTAAGCCGTCTCTCCTCACATCATGTGGGGCAGAACAAGGTGTATAATTAGTCTTTATGACAATGAAATTTTCAAGGTTTCTGTATCAGCTGCCATGGCTAAAAGACTTGTGTGCTCTGATTTCTTCAATTGAACAATCTCTCCTTTAAAAGGCATCGTGTAATAGGAAATACAAGTGGAGTATGTGTTTAGAATTGTATTGGCAACAAAGTTTTTAGAGTAAACCACTCTGCCCACTCTTCCAAGCAGTGCTCAGAAAAAAATAATGTCAGAAATAGAAAGTGTCTAGTTTCTTTTTCTTTCAGTTCTTACTGATTTAGGCAAGATATGGCTATAAATAGTCACATGTGTGTGTGAATAACAAAAATTTCAATATATAACTTGAAATAATTTCTAGTACCTAAGAAATTGAGGTGTAGGTGGTGGAATGTTTGTTTGCTTCCTTCTTCCGCATGAACCCACACTGAACCAAAGAAACTGTAACATGAAGAGATGTTTTCCCTCTCACCAATAATCTCCACATAAACAGAATCCATCCTTGAAATGATGGAAAAGAGTGACATCCCGCACAACTATCTCTCTGTACAATGAGCCCAAAGGCAATTGCTATCGTTTCGCTATGATTACAGAGAATCTCCTCTGTCTCTTCATAATTCAAATCATCAAGTCAAGTACAGATTCTGTATGTGGGACAATCCTGCCTCCTTCAACCTTTTCTCCAGTCTCTCAAGCTCCCCAGAAATTTCGTTATGCCTTGGATGTGGCTTGTCTCCCACAAGAAATGCCCGAAGCTTGCCATTGATTTCAATCAAACTATACTTAACCCTTTCTCCTTCATCAACACACGTACCTTTGCATCACAATTCCACAAACGGGCTGAAACATAGAGATTTGAAAGCTGCACATAATGCCCTGTATTATATCAGATTGTTCAGTCTCATTTGACTGAATATTCTCAACGCTTCATACAACGCAACAAGCACATTCTATACAAATACATCCGATTCAAACCCATGTCTAAGTATCTGCCCTTAAACCCGGCAACCCATTCTAAGAGCCAGCAAGCCACAACAAGCTTTGAGCACTGACGGAGAAGTAAAGCCCTTACCACTTGCATCCTCAAATACATTTCAACCGTATCACCAAACATATTGTGCCTCGAATAACTCCTAATGATCGCATTCCACAAAAACACATCCGGCTCACGAAATTTATCAAATATGTTACAGGCAAAACGAATTTCTCCAAAAGCCAAGCTCGCATTAATGAATTTGGGTTATCAATAGCCTATCATCTTGCGATCCGGAGTCCAGTAACTGGGCATGGATTAACGGTTCTTGTGAGACGAATCATGGATGAGAGATGCGTAGAAGGAGTAGGAATTGAAGGCTTGGTGGGAAACAGGGGCGGGAAATTCAAATGATGTTACCGTTGCTGGGTCCAACGGTCCCATTTTGGTGGGAGCGGAATGGAGAGGTTAAAGAGAGTTTCCCTACCATCACTTTCAAACTGTCACACCTCCACTGGAGTCTAAATGGAAAGGGATCCTCAACTGCCGTCCCTTCTTTTAGAATGGCAGAATTGTTATCTGATTCGCAAGGCAAAGGAGCAGGTGGCGGCTTTTAACAATGCTACACAACGAAGTATCAGCATGGTCGTGGCACCCCCCCTCAACTCCAGTGCCTCTTGGGTCCCACCTCCAGTGGGATATGTCAAGATCAATTGGGACTCTTCGATAAAGCAAAGTCGAAACCAAATGGGGGTCGGAGTGATCGTACGTGACCACACAGGGAAGGTTTTGGCAATACAGTGTGCTACGAAGTGCTCCATTACTCACGCTCCCCCGGCTGAGGCGATCGGTGCATGGACTGCGGTAAATTATGCTCGGCGTATGGACTACCAAAATGTAGTTTTTGAGGGGGATGCGATGGAGATAGTTAGAGCTCTAAACAACGAAGGCAATTGCTGGACAACCTATGGGCAGATTGTGAATGCTGCTAAAGCAGAGATTGTCCAACATACGGGGTGGGTGGTTCAGTATGTTAGCAGATTAGCCAATAGGGTAGCGCACCGTATAGCAAAAGCCGCATTTATGTATGGGGAGGGCAGAGAGTGGAAAGAGGATTTTCCTTTTAATGTGCAGGAGCCAAGTCCTGATAATGTATATTCTGTTTTGGCCATTTATGAAAACCAATTCAAAAAAAAAAAAAAAAAAACTCTATACTTTGTCTTCTATGACCAGTTTCTTCAGCTTCTTCGACTGCATACCTAAGTACGAGCTAATATCCTTAAAACATAAAATATTGTTTCAATACTGAATGAGTCAATCAATAAAACCTAACACCTTCGTTTGCTTATCATTGAGCAATTTTTCCTTAAGTCAATAATGTTTTCTTTTTCGTCAACAAATTGGTATATATGTTAATGAGTATTTATGATTTGATAATCATTTGTTAATTGCAATATTTTATTTGACAAAGATCACCTATTGTAATTGTTTATTCCGCATTGGTCGGGGTCTTATTAGCAATTGCCAAGCAAACTTCTGTTTTCAATATTAATTTGCATTGTCAACCAACTCTGATTATAACCAATCAATTCTTCTTTTGTCTCCTTCTCATGGTTGAACATTAAGAGAACCAAAAACAACTTAATCAATAGAGAGCGTGAAGTAAGGGAGCATTTCTGAGTTAGCAAACTACTCCAGGGATTTCACTTTTGTTCAAACCAGTAAGAACTTCCAAGGTCCTCTGGTTCAAAAATGGAGATGGAAGACGACCCTTGAATTGTATAGCTGAAAAAATCTGCATCAGAAAAAAACAAAAAAACAAAAAAAAAAAAATCCCATAAATTTAAATCTGAGCAAGTGATCACAATGCAATGTACATAAAACAATTAACAAAATATAATCTGTTGCATGTACAGCCAGTGGGATCTCTCTCCTAACATCCAGATCAAGGATCAAGAATATATAACATCTTTAGTACTTGTTGGCTAAATGTTCGAGCAAGACTCCATACAATGGGCAGTAGATTAAAAAATGGAAACACAGGAGAATAAGGAGAAAAAGCTGCTGCAGAATTTCTGCAGAAAATGAGCTCAAAGCTGAGTAAAAAACAGGGGAGGAAATTCAAGAAATTTTCTACACTGAACTTCTTCTTCTTCTTCTTGTATTTTTTTGGTGCTTTGTTTTTCTACATGTTCTGTTTTCAGCAGCTCTTCAATACATAACAAAAGCAAGCTTTTACAAACAAGTTTCTAGGACAATACGTGGACACACTTGACACTACACACATTTTCACCTAACTAAGGTTTAATAAAAACAAAACCAAATTAAGGTAATAGTTTGACTAGTTAAGTATCACAATATACCATAAAGCTATTTTATAAGATTAAGAGTGCAGTTGATCAATAAAGCAATGAGATATTGTTTGTACTCTCTTCAATTCTCCTCCACTATCCTCCTATTTCTTCCCTTTCAGCACCTGGTCATCATCGATTGTATATGAACAATCTATATTTTGGTAATTCTAATCTGAAGTGATATAAACTGGAGAAATCAAAATCATGCACACAGCTTTGTCCAAGCTTCAATCCAAGAGCTCCTGTCATCAAGTTATGATATTTTTCAGTCATGTGTCCTAGGATCCAACTAGACCAATGTAGCACCCAACTTCTAAGTAAACAAGGTCTTTCAAGTTTTAAAGGACAGTATAAGTTCCTGAATATTATATAATATGAAATTGAAAGTTACCAATATCATGAAAGTTGCAACACCAAGATTCTCCCTCCGGAGTACACCAAGATTCTCCCTCCGGAGTAGCTCAACACATCTTTGGGCTGCACTGGTTGTTTCCACTACAATAGAATCAAGTCCAGCACATGCCGTTGATATAGCAACGTCGTATTTTGCTGCAAATAGAAAAACCACAAGTGAATGCCAAGGTAAAAAATGATTAAGAACATTTATGAATTTGCTATCACTATAATACAAGGCAAAGAAAATATTGATCTTGTTGATGCAAGCACACCAAGAGTTGGAAACAAAACGGTGGAAAAGTAATAAACCAACCACTATTTGCTAAAAACAACAAACAAACAATTCAACTTATATGAACAACACATTGATAAGCATAAGAAGAAAGAAGAAAACAAACAAATCAACTTATATGAACAATACAATACTGCAATAATCAACCTAAGGTCAGCAATACAATACTGCAATAGTCAACCTAAGCAGCCCTCATCCAAAAGAAGTTCCAAACAATTTACAATCTAGCAGTTCACAATTTCATATTAAAAACTACTATTTCCATATATAGTAGAACCAAAAATAATAGTTGAACTTCAATAAAATTAAAATCCTCCCTCAAAAGCTTTTCATTTTTGTTATTGAATAAGTATAAAAACCAAAAGCCAGCAACATCTAAGAGTTATCGAATAAGTATAAAGAGTTTAACATACCTTAACCGCTAATTCCCCAATGGCCCAACATGCATTATTTGCTACCGAAACAGTTTCCTTCAGTTTATGAGTGTTCTGTACAGCACATATGTAAGGTAGATATAAAAAGGTAAAATAGGCAGCTAAGAAAGCAAACACACTTTATTTCATATCTTTTCTTGATCAAGAAATTTCAGCAAAAGGGGAATACAGACTCTCTATCCCACTGCCAAGACCCTCTGCAAGTCAAGCGAGAAGATCAACTCGGCAACCGAACAAGTCCTCCAAACATGTAAAATAAAAAAGCATTAAATAAAAATGAGATGGACTATTTTTTTGTAGCACCTCTCTCACAACGCTCTCTTTCCGTTCTATATATATAATTACCAGCTGTTTGGTGCCCTCCCAATAACAAGTACTTTTGCACTCAAAAAGTAAGTCTATTACATTAGTGCTCCTTCGTATCATAAATGACAAAACACTTTTTCTCCGTGGAACTCTTCTGCTGTTGTAAAGCTCTCTACCGTTTGGTGTTTATGGAGGTTGATGTTGTTTTCTGTGGTTTGTGTGCTTTTTTTATGTGTTTACGGTGCTTGACGCGGTTTCTACGAGCAAATTTTTTTTTCCTGCACAGTGCACAATAAGGGTTTTTTTTTTCGATCACTGAGCACTGCTCAGTCATGTGTACAGTGACCGTGAGTTTTTTTTTTTTTTTTTTTCAGTGCAGTAGAGTTTTTTTTTCCAGATCACTGTGCATTGATCATGCGCAGTGATGTGCACAGTACACTGCATAGTGATCCGATATTTACCCTTTTTTTTTTTTTTAATGATTTATCAAGTACTAATTTAAATTATTGGTGAATTATGTAACAGGTAAATTTCATAAACATTATTAGTTTAATTTGATGGATTTTTCTTCTATTTCTATTATATGTTTATTTGGATTATGTCTTGAGAAAAAAAAACAAAAAACAAAAACAAAACAAAAAAGCATATACAAACAAGTAATATAGCAAAATATAATTGCCTAAGTAGAAAACTCAAAGGTAATGTCGAATTATAAGTCATACTTTTTTTTATTTTGCAGAGGTGTTAAAAATGAAGGCTTATAGACGATGTTAGTTATTTTACTGATATAAAGAAATGTCCTTATTAATAATTTGGCCATAAAATTGCAATTATATGCTAATGTTATCCAAACACTCCATTGATAAAAAAAAAAAAATTTAACATGTTTTATCAAACGCAATTTTTAAAATCGCACTCCCAATCAGGCACTATTTTGATACAAGGAAACCCCGCGAAAATCCAAAAATAAACTCTTCCTTCTACTCACGGTCATTTGAACTAAGAGTAACTTCTTGCAAGACATTCCATGCTTTAACCGAAATCTCGTAGCACTAATCACGCTCTCACACATCAAAAAATGAGCATGAATCTTCAACACTGTTAGGTGATCTGGAAAGGATCTTAAAGCTTGAGCTTCAGATTCCTATAATTGTTCTTCTGTGTAACCAGAGTTGTCCCCATGTTGGAAATGACATCAAAACAGCAGATCTAAGACTAAAATTGCAAGATACACACAACCCTAATACGTAAAGGTCAAAAAAGAAGTATTAAACTCAAAGGATTAAATTATGTTTGATACTCACAATATTATCACTTCCTGACAGCAGAAGAAGAATTTCAAGTAAGGGAGTATGCTTGAGTAGGCATGCATACTATTCCAGCTGGGATTTCAATTTTGTTGAAACCAGTATGAACGTCCAAGGTCCTCAGGTTAACAAATAGAAATGGAAGACCACCCAGCTCAAAGTAAATACCTGAAAACATCTGCATCAGAGAGAAAATAAAAAATAAAAAATTCCACAAATTTAAACTTGAGCAAGTGATCGATATCACAATGCAATGCACATAAGACAATAACAAAACATAATCTGTTGCATGTACAGCCAGTGGGATCTCTCTCCTAACAACCAGATTTGAGAAGGAAAGCCAACTAGCTAGCCTTTTCAAAGATTCATTGCACTAATCTTTCAACACTCAAGGGGCATTAATTAGCTGGATCAAGGATCAAGAATAACATCTTTGGTTATGATAGACAAAATTGCAGCCGTTGTCATACTACTTCCCACCAAGAAAGATATGTAGCACAATATACTATAATTGCGACTGTAATTAGTACTGTAGACACAGTAAAACACATGTTCTAGAGCCTATAAGCAAGTATAGAAACTGCAAACAGGCTATTTTATAAGATTAAAAGTCCAGTTGATATCCAGGAGGAGTATTGTGGAAACTAAGTTGTCTGCTGTTATCACCGAAGGGAATTGGAAATGGCCCCCTGCTCAATCCGATGATGTGGTTGAAATTCAAAGTCAATTCCCTCAACCTGAATTTGGTAAAGATGATAAACCAATATGGACCTGTTCAAAGAAGGGGATATATGTTTCTGCAGACATTTGGGAGGCTCTGAGAGTGAAGCTACCTACTGTTCCTTGGTGGAGAATGATCTCGTTCTCTTTAACCATTCCTAATCATGCTTTTATACTTTGGTTGGTTGCTAGAGATGGGTTGACAACTGGAGAAAATCTTTTACACTGAGGTTTTACTAAAGATGTGATTTGTTAATTTTGCAGAAATTGCATAGAGTGTCGAGAACACCTCTTTTTTAATTGTAGTTTTAGTAGAATGGTGTTGAGAGAAGTGTTGAGGAAATGTTTGATTGATGATCCTTGTTTAAGTTGGGATCGGAGTATTGAGTGGGGAATAAAAGATCTGAAGGGAAAGGGAATGAAGGAGAGCTTATGCCAGTTGAGTTTAGGAGCAGTTGTATACCACTTGTGGTTGCAGAGGAATAATCTCAAAAAAATCAGAGCTAGAATGAGGCCAAAATGTCGTGTTAAGAGAAGCCTCGAAAATATGGAGTTGTGTAGAAGTTGGAATCTGCCTCAGGAAATATTGGGTACAGCAGTCTAAAATGCAGAGTGGATAATCTTTGATTGTTGCTGTGTTTTAGGATTGTCCTGTTTTGAGTTTTGTATTCGTTTCCTTTTGAGGTCTGGTTGATTGTTGTTGTAAGATTTGTATGGTTAGATTTCTCCTGTTTATGCAGTTGTAGAGCTACCTTGCTGTAATTTCCTGCTATTGCAGGTTGGTTTACTGCTTATGCAGCATGAACCAGGTTGATACCTGGTGAGTTGTAAAGATTTAGTTTGCAATTATAAAAGGATTTTCGTTCAGCAAAAAATAAAAATAAAAACAGTCCAGTTGATATCTCCCCCAAAAATGGAAAAAATTTCAAAGAAATTCCCCTCATCTTTTCACTTATTCATCAAGATCATCCTGGCAGAAGAAGAGGGGTAGGAAGCGAAGGAAGGCAACCACATGCAAGCCACTCACCGGCAGGAGACCAGCAGCAGTGGTGGTATGCAGAGGAGAGGAGGAACGGAGGCATCCGCGCGGCGTATGGCTGTTCATGTGGTGGTGCGTGTGAAACACGCACTATCAAGTAAGATATACTTGCCAGTGTGTGTTGGCCAAACGGAGACAAGGCTAGTAGGAATGCAGACAGACCCACGAGCACAGTGGAGTAGCACGTGTAAGGGTGGACCTTCTTGAAGTAAACAGATCTGGTTTTGAAAAAACCAAATCAAAAACTTCAAAAAAGAGGTTGGGGGGTCCGGCAGGGGCTGAACCGTGAAAAGAAAAATGTAAAATATAAAGAAAGAGGAGAAGAGGGTAGAAGAAGAGAGAAGCCCTTCGGATAATCACCAGAGCCAATGGATAGAGCTTCAAAGGACGCGGGTAGAGCCTCAGAGGAGGGAGGGGGGGAGGGAGGCAAAGAAAAGTTGGGGGATTCCAAAATACAGTATAAGTGTTTTTTTTTTTCCTTGCATTGTTCAAGGATTCAAGAGAGAGACATCTTCTTTTGTTTTCAATCTCTTCTGCAACGACACTATTGAATCCTAAATTGGGAGTAAGTTCAGCAAAGGCAGCTAACCCGAGCAGAACAGATTTTGAATAACCTTCTCTTAGCAGGTGCATATGGTGGACGTTGTAAAATGAACACAGACACTGAAAAAAAAAAAAATAAATAAAAAATAAAAAATAAATAAATAAATAAATAAACCTCTTTTCTGCTAGATGCTTTACAACACAAACCAATATGAATAAAGTTTTTAGGGTCCAGATCAATCATTCATTCTGTCTTATCTCCGATGCATATCTGTCTTAGACTCGAATTAAGGGGTTAGACTTATAGCAAGTCAGACAATCCATTAACATTTACTAGAAAATTGAAATAAGGTGTGTGCGTGTCTGTGTCATCCCATAAAGGCAATAATAATACACCCTACCAAGGGAAATGGAGACATTTCATATCCATAATAACTAATGAAAATCAGTGTACCTCTCCGTCCGACGTTGTCACTTGTCTCAATCCATAGGCAGAGGATGGTTCACCAACTCTTTGGCATCTTCTCTTCCCTCCTCAGAAGGTGGAACTTTTCTGAACAGTTTGCAGTAAGACACAAATTTTTAACCATATGAGTAATGGAATAGGTTGGCTGTTCAAATCTAACCATCGATCCTTGGATTTCTCTGCTGTTTCTTAACTTCATTTCATATTGATTGGAGCAATTGCAAATAATGTATGCTCAACTTTGTTAGAATTAGAAACAGAAGCATCTGCCTTGAAAGTTGGTTGAAAGAGTTGACAGCATTAACTTTTGATCTAAACTATGCCACAAAGTAACTGAAAATGTTAATAGCAGGAGGCCAGCTCAAACATTGAGGACTAAATAAGCTTATCCTAACTTTAAAATGAAAATGTTAAGTGGTTTATTGTATTCTTTTCTGGAAGCTAGGGTTAAGTTTTTCACTATAGGCTCTAAATGAGCCAAAATACTAACAGTGGGATGCTTAAGACACCTGAATTTCCTCCATGAGCATGTCTCCAAGGAATCACTGAGTCACATATTGATACACTCAAGAAGGCTAGGATCAAGTGTATAAGCCTTGAAACACAAGCTTACAACTATGATATACATATGAACAATGTATTATCCTAAGGGTCATAGTTTCAAGACTAAGTTGGGTATTTGTGCGTGCACTAGTTTACCTATGATTCAGAAACCAAATAACCAAGCTAATGATATGTGGATGGTGAGAGGATTTTATCTTAGTAAACCACTTCCAGTATTGGAAAATACGTAATGGGATGAAGAAATAGAATTTTCAGACTACATATCATCCACAACTGTCAACATTGCAAGAAATGGCAACCATCAACTCATGTTACACTACACGTTTGATACAAGCTCTAATACCAATCAAGTAAACAAACAAATTGGTAGTTAATTCTACAGATAACAAATTATAAAATATTTCAATTATTTACAACAGAAAAACATGCTCTAAACAAATAATATAACTTTTCACTTATCATGTCAATGCATTCAAATGAATAATATATAACACATAATCTCAGAATTAAAAAGAGGTAAATATCACTGGCTCATAACTTGATTGCGCTGTATATATATATATAGCCTAGCAATTTCTAAGACTAAGGGGGGGATGAATAGGTGACAAATGACAATGTCAACAAATTTATACACCTTTTAGAAAACAATCAAAATTATCCAATATGCTATCCAATCAAGATATAAATATTGCAGAAACTAAATAGCTTGAATATTAAAGTACAATAAGCATATTTCAAAATATATAATGATCATTGTAAGCATGTTATATTTTTAATAAATACAACAGATGATATAATCATATGAAACAGATGATCTAAGAAATCATTACAGATGATTCTGCACATGTGATGGTTTACTTGGAAAAACCAAATGGGAAAACTACTGGACCTAGTCCAGCTCAAATGGTTTTGCTACATGAAAGTACAAGTACAAGACTTACAAAAGCTCAAATATAGACTAAAAACCAGCTCAACACCTAAAGACATACGTTGTACTGTTCAGACTTGTTTACCAATTGATACACTCATTAATTCCGTCCCTTCGTTAACTGATATTGCACGTCAACTCCTCAATACACCCCCCACGTTATCCACACAATGTGTCTTTGGATTCCATGCTCCAGACTTCATACAAAAATGTAGAAGAGTATTTAAAACGATGGCTGGTGGTTTTGTGAGGTTACCTATTGTAATTGTTTATTTTGCATTGGTTGGCGTCTTATTAGCAATTGCCAAGCAAACTTTTGTTTTCAATATTAATTTGCATTGTCAACAAACTTGGATTGTAACCGATCAATTCTACTTCAGTCCTCTTCTCATGGTTGAACATTAATAAAACCAAAAACAACTTAATCAATTGATATTTTGGCATGAAGAGACCCCCTCAGAAAGCCAAAAATAGATTCTTCCTTCCAGGCATAGTGGTTTGAAGTAAGAGCAACTTCTTGCAAGGCATTCCCTTGTTCTAGCAGAAATCTCGTAGCAATAATCACGCACTCACACACCAAAAATTGAACATGAATTTTTAACACCTTTAGGTGATTGAAGAAGGATCTCAAAGCTTGAGCTTCATTTTCCCATAATTGTTCTATGATACTAGAGTAGTCCAATGAAGTTCTGCTGCATTCCTGAAAAGACATCAAAATAACAGATGTTAGACTACAATAGTTACCGCAGGAGGCAGGGGATTTTGGTGGATTTATCTCCATCCCAAGTCAATAAATGCAGCAATACTGACATTTTACCTTTGTAAGATATGCCAACAACCTAAATTCCTAAGTGTCCAATTAAGAAGTGCAAAACATTAAAAAAATAAAATAAAAATTAAGGATTAAATTATATATGTTTGATACTCACATAATGAAACCCAACAATTTCAAGTTTGAGAGCGTGAAGTAAGGGAGCATTCCTGAGTAAGAAAACTATTCCAGGGATTTCACTTTTGTTCAAACCAGTAAGAACTGCCAAGGTCCTCAGGTTCAAAAATGGAGATGGAAGACAACCCTTGAATTGTATAGCTGAAAAAATCTGCATCAAAAAAAAAAAAAAAAATCCATAAATTTAAATTTGAGTAAGTGATCACAATGCGATGTACATAAAACAATTAACAAAATATAATATGTTGCATGTACAGCCAGTGGGATCTCTCTCCTAATATCCAGGATCAAGGATCAAGAATATATATATAACATCTTTGGTAATTGTTGGCTGGATGTTCCAGCAAGACTCCATACAATGGGCAGTAGATTAAACAAAGGAAACACAGGAGAATAAGGAGAAAAACCTGCTGCAGAAAATGAGAACAAAGCAGAGTAAAAAACAGAGGAAATTCAAGAAATTTTCTACATTCTTCTTGTATTATTTTTGGTTCTTTCTTTTTCTATATTTTCTGCTTTCAGCAGCTCTTCAATACATAACAAAAGCAAGCTTTTACAAACAAGTTTCTAGAACAATACGTGGACACGCTACACACATTTTCACCTAAGGTTTAATAAAAACATAACCAAAGGTAATAGTTTGACTAGTTAAGTATCACAATATAGCATAAAGCTATTTTATAAGATTAAGAGTGCAGTTGATCAATAAAGCAATGAGATATTGTTTGTACTCTCTTCAATTCACCTCCACTATCCTCCTATTTCTTTCCTTTCAGCACCTGGTCTTCATCTATTTCCATCAGTTGAAAATCTTTAACCAGCACTTCCATCCAGGATTTTAGTATATATATATATAGCAACTTTTTTTTTACTTATTTCTCAGGATCATCTAAATTGACCTTAAAAAAACGACCATATATAGAAGATATACCGCTTAAGGGAAAAAACAAAAAGTAGGATAAATAGACATACAGAAATTGACCTTTGCCGACTGTTGGATGTCAATATAAAGGTCTGGAGCAGTGACGAGATTGGATAGAAAGCTGATTGTCGCATTAAGGATGAAAGGATGACCAGTACCAACTATATTAATCCGACAAGTTCTCAGGAAAGGGAAGCTGTGCACTACTTCACATTTCTCAGGAATCTGATTATTTTCCCAGCAAAAAGTCTCCAGATTCGGAGCAAAAATCTTCACCCAACTTCCATTCTTGCGAGTGAGATAGGAAGATATCACTCGCAAATTCTTTAGTCTTTCACCTGAGATGTCCAGGTAATTTATCTTCATATCTTCAACTTGTAAATCTTCAAGCTCTCGGCAACCAATATCTAGACGCGGATTTATTCCCATACAATTATTTAGAGTCAATCTCTTTAGAGCAGGGAATGAAGAACCCGAAAATATCGCAGCGGAATTACTGTCCATAAAATTGACGTGTTTCAGTGACAATGCCTGCAATGAACGGAGGCCACTGGTTCCTGTAACATTATACGAGTAAAATCTAAATGATGCAACTCGGTCGTCCTGGGTTTTCAGTGTGAAACTTTTTAGTGAATCACAACTGAAAATACAAGTAGGCAAATAACATATTTCACCACCCATCGACACGTCCAGCTCGAGTTCCTCAACGCTATGTCGTACCACTTGACGAATGCAATCACGCAAATAAGCGCAACCCAGATTTCCCTTAAACCGAAAAACCTTTATGTTGAAGTTTGGATGGCGACCAGCCAATACTGTTTTTATTATCAAAAACATGTCATCTCCTTTTCTTTTTATCAACTCCATGTCCTCTCCTTTTCTTTCATGCCTTTTCTCCTTTATGCTAAACCCGGAGAAGTCTAAACAAGGGGTCGTAGCCCAGAGATAATTCCATCTTGTGGATAAAAGGCTGGTTTTCGCTACGGATTGAACGGGCAAGAAGGAGAGGATGTGGTGCAGAATGTCATCTGAGAGATTGCTTATTCTGTCCTCCTTATCTTCCACCGCCTCCTCGAGAAGAAGCTCTCTTCCCCTTGATACCCTGGTTTCCATGGCTGTACGGGTTTGGTGGATTAACTGGATTAGGGAGGGCTGGAACGTGAAAGTCTTATTAGGGATAGAGAAAACTGAAAAGCCCAACCCAACGTATGTGAAGCATAGGGGTGAAATAGCGGTTGCGGTTAGAGGTTAGTGGCTAAAACCGCTAATTGCAACCGCCTAGGCGGTTAGTAATTTTTTACTAACCGCCTCCGCTAACCGGGTAGCGGTTAACCGCCTAGGCGGTTAACCACCCGGTTAGCGGTTAACCGCTTTGGGATAACCGCTTTTTTTGGGCTGTTTTTTTTATACCGGTTTTGGACCGGTTTTTGGCTCACTTTAAACATTTTTTTTTCTCATTTTAAACGTTTTTTTTTTCCCCTTTTCATGGCCATTTTAGCATTAAAAATTGCTATATACCAAAACCTTGTTGGTCACCTTCTACAAATCTACATATCATATAATATACAAATAAAATTACAAGAAAATCACAAAATCATCACTTCACTTGTAGTGTTATACATAAATTCAAACAAGTTCATAAACTCACACATAGAAATAAAATAAAACACAAGCAAGTTCAGAAACTCACAAGCAACCAAAAAAAACGAACATGGTTGAACTTGAAGCTTGAGCTCCATTTCAATCAACCAAAAAAAGTTTCATAAACTCACAACTTATTGTTATTTATTATAGGAAATATATGTATATATAATATAAATATATATTATATTTAAAAAAAAAAAGCGGTTAGCGGGTAGCGGTTAACGGTTAGCGGATTTCCAAAACCCACTAACCACTAACCGCAACCGCCTAGGCAGTTAGCAGTTTTTACTAACTGCTTTCAAAACGGTTAGGCGGTTAGCGGTTAACAGTTATAGTGGTTAGCGGTTGCGGTTAGACGGTTTTAAACATCACCCCTAGTGAAGCACACGCTGCAATTGCCTAACTTTTTCGTTGTAGAAGTCAATTTGTATTTTCTTTTTAATAAGGATCAGGTTCCCCTTTTCTAGTAGAATTATATTTTCCTTTTTTTAACAAGGATTGGTTTTCCTTTGTTTTTTTTAATAAGAATTGGGTTTTTTTTCTTTTTAATATAAGGATTGGGTTTTCCTTTTTCCTATTATGATTTTTTTTTTTTTCCAATTAAGTTTGTTTTCCTTTACCTAGTTAATTTAGGAGATGCTTAGCCTATAAAAAAACATCTAATCTTTGTTATTTTTTTAAAGAGTTAAATACTTCATTCACCCATGTAGTTAACTTCTTTATTTTTTGATCCATAAGCTTAATTTTTTTATCACAGGAGGTTCCTTTGCTTTGCTTAAAGAAGGAGATGGTCCCTCCATTTGATGGAACGTCACGCCAATACCAATCACAATTTGACACGTGTCCTCATAATTAATTAATTAAAAATAATAATTTTCTTAATTAATCCGATACTCGACTTATACAGTGGTCTTTCTACTTGGTATGAATTTTGTATAGCCATTCAAGCACGATTTTCACAAGATTCACAGCATCAACAAATAGAGAAACTTATATTGTTAGATGGTGATTCAAAGGCAGAGGAGTCAATAGGTGGAAACTCAGAAGGCATCGAATGACGTGGAAATATAGACGCAAGCTGCTACACGCCCAAGCTGCAGTGTTTCAGTGCAAGATGAAGCCGCGGGGTCACGATTGATGAGGCCTTGCAGAAGGAACTGTTGGGCAAAGCTGCTGGGCACTGTTCGACACCTGTGAACAAGACCAAGGTGTTTTGGAGAGGAAAGGGATGTAACAAGCCATTTATATGGCTCAAAGGCTGCCAGCAAAGGAATTGAGCTTGGCTTTTATATGGCTACGCCAATGATCTGATTTGTGTGAATGGTTGAGAAGCCTTATATCAGGCTACGCCAATGGAGCTTGGCTTATTTCAAGCGGTGCTTTGAAGAGGCGTGTAGTGTAACAGGTATATTAGATAAGTAAGTTTAGTTAGTTGAGAAGTTAGTTGAAGTGTTAGTTGTGGGAGGATGTATAAATAGCTTCATTTGAGATGTAATTAGTAGATTTGTAGACATTTGTTCAATTGTGAACTGGAGGAAGAGTCCTCGAATACTCGGGAGGTTTAGGTATCCTCGAAATACCTAGTTCAATAATCAATTCGTTTTATCAATTTCTCTTATTTTCCATATTTGCTTTTATTAAGCGTTGTTATTAGAACCGAACTGTTACATAGCATTTTCAAAGATTCATTGCACAAATCTTTCAATACTCAAGGGGCATTAATTAGCTGGATCAAGGATCAACAATAACATCTACTTCCCACCAAGAAAGCTATGTATGATAGGGATAAGATAAGGTTGAGTTGTTACGTGAGATGGGATTTGAGAGCTTATTTTGAGTATGAGAGACTACAACTCTTCACTTAGGGTAGAATAACACCACAATACTCTACTCAGAGTAGGAAAAAACCACAATTTGACTAAATCATTCTCTGATCTCATTAATAACCAAAATGGTCTTTAAATAGAAATAGAAGTAGAGTGATAACACCTAAAGTATTCAAATTCAAATAAATATAATCTAATCTAATCCTAACATTCTAATCCTAATGAGTTGGAATTACATTCCAACTCGACCTTATCTTATCCCCATCAATGTAGCACAATTTACTATAATTGCGTTTGTAACTAATACTGTAGACACAGTAAAACACGTGTTCTAGAGCCTATAAGCAAGTATAGAAACTGCAAACATGCTATTTTATAAGTCTAGTTGATATCCAGGAGGAGCTAGATGTGGTTACCGAGCTGTGTATGATCACTACAAAAAAACGAATTTTTATTGACCAAGAGTTTCTGACATGTCAAGCATACTAACACGTCAAAAACATTTTCTGACGTGTCATTATTGACATGTGCGAAATGTTAAAAAGCATGGGTCAAAACTTTCAATTTTTTGACATGCCAGTTTCGACACGTCAGAAATTATTGACGTGTCAAAAATTGGCAAGTCAAATTTTTTCTTTTAAGTGATAGTTTCACCACGTCAATATTTATTGACGTGGCATTTTGCCACGCCAATAACTTTATTGACGTGGCATTTTACCACGTTAATAAATATTAATTAACATGCCAATTTCTGACACGTCAGTAAATATTTATTGACGTGGCATATTAATTAACATGGTAGTAAAACCACGTCAATAAATTTCTTGACGTGGTAGTAATGCCACGTCAATAAATTTTGACGCAACATTTTCACCACGTCACAAAATTTATTGACATAGTGAAACGGCCATGTCAAAAAATATTGACATAGCATACGGCTCACACGTCAATAATTACTGACGTGTCAGGTTTCTGCCATGTCAGTAAAATAGGTAATTTAGAAAAAAAGACAAAATTTGCTCCCCCTTATATTTAATTATCCCCGAAATTTATTCGGATTTACTTGTTAACCTGATAAACAATTAACATATCCATCCTCCAAAAAAAGTTCCAAACTTCCAACACAATACAAATATACAAAAGAACTATCCATCCTCCATATCTACATTGATACATCCAAAAAAAGTTCCAACACAACACAAATATGCAAAAGAAATATCCATCTGCCACAAGACAAACAAACCAGTCTCAACAAACAATCAAACTATCTCTATTATCACAAATACATATATAGTTTGATCTAACTATATACATCACCAAAACAGGAACAACATATATATACAATTGCGATGGAAAACCACTTGCTCAATCCAACTCAACAGCATCATCACCGAACATCTTATCTGCTCTAGCTACAAAGGAGGCGGGTAGAGCCTCAGAGGAGGAAGGGGGGGGGGAGGGAGGCAAAGAAAAGTTGGGGGATTCCAAAATACAGTATAAGTTTTTTTTTTTCCTTGCATTGTTCAAGGATTCAAGAGAGAGACAAGTTCTTTTGTTTTCAATCTCTTCTACAACGACACTATTGAATCCTAAATTGGGAGTAAGTTCAGCAAAGGCAGCTAAACCGAGCAGAACAGATTTTGAATAACCTCCTCTTAGCAGGTGCATATGGTGGAGGTTGTAAAATGAACCCAGACACTGAATAAATAAATAAAACCTTTTTCTGCTAGATGCTTTGCAACACAAACCAATATGAATAAAGTTTTTAGGGTCCGGATCAATTATTCATTCTGTCTTATCTCGCTTGCATATTTGTCTTAGACTCGAATTAAGGGGTTAGACTTATAGCAAATCAGACAATCCATTAATATTTACTAGAAAATTGAAATAAGGTGTGTGCATGTCTGTGTCGTCCCATAAAGACAATAATACACCCTACCAAGGGAAAATGGTGACATTTTCTATCCAAAATAACTAATGAAAATCTGTGTACCTCTCCGTCCGACGTTGTCACTTGTCTCAATCCATAGGCAGAGGATGGTTCACCAATTCTTTGGCATCTTCACTTCCCTCCTCACAAGGTGGAACTTTTCTGAACAGTTTGCAGTAAGACACATATTTTTAACCATACGAGTAATGGAATAGGTTGACTGTTCAAATCTAACCATTGATCCTTGGATTTCTCTGCTGTTTCTTAACTTCATTTTCATATTGATTGGAGCAATTGCAAATAATGTATGCTCAACTTTGTTAGAATTAGAAACAGAAGCATCTGCCTTGAAAGTTGGTTGAAAGAGTTGACAGCATTAACTTTTGATCTAAACTAATCCGTTAATTTTTTTTTGTTAATAATCTCAACAAATGGCGTAAATATTCCCAAAATACTCTTATATATATATATATTACAACGGTATAAGAGACATTCCATCTCTTTATCGATTTAACTCCAAACCTTAACAATAAGGGTGACATTGCAAACTTATTAAGTTTGGATACACTAAATTAAGAGTTTTTTAAGTTTAGAAGAGCGATTACAAATGCATTAAAAGTTCAAGAAGGCTAAATGAAGTTTTCCCATTAAATTATGTATGATACTCACATGATCACTTCTTCTTGGCAGAAAATGATCAAAAATGTCAAGTTTGAGAGTGTCAAGTAAGGGAGCATTCCTGAGCAGGCATACTATTCCAGGGATTTCAATTTTGCTCAAATTAGTATGAACTTCCAAGGTCCTCAGGTTCAAAAATGGAAATGGAAGACAACCCTCAAAGTGTATATTTGGAAAAACCTACATAAGAAAAAAACAATTGACAGCCAATGTACACATAACAAACATCATTGCCATTGAATCCACCCAAAAAAAATTACTTTATTTATAAGCGTTAGCTTATTAATTAAATTCGCTTCTTCTTTTCAGCTTAAATTAGCTTAAATTTTTGGAACAAGTAACAATTTAACTTGATATCAAAAAGTCTGACTTGTTGAAGAAGAGTTTAAGTTTAGGATAACCTAATAATTTCCCCCAACCCCCCACCTCACCCCCAATAAAAATAAATAACAGAGAAGAGGTTATAAGGATCAAATGGCATGGTTGTCTAAAACAGTGCTAATCAATTTTCAAGGAAATTCCCCTCATCTTTTCACTATTCATCAGGATCATCTAATTAAATTGATGTAACCGTATATCAAAAGAATAAACTAAATCCCACTAATTATAAAGTTTTGTCCTATGGTAAAAAAACAAAAAGTAGATAAATAAACATAGAGAAACCAACCTTTCCCGCATCCTTGATGTGAATACAAAGGTATCGAGCAGAGGGGACCCCGGAAAGAAAGATGATTGCCGCAGCATTAGTGCTCATGAAAGCACGATACTTATAAGTAATCTTAATGCAACAAGTTTTCAGGAAAGGGAAGCTTTGAACTAATGATGTTTTATATTTGTTGAGTGGTGGACTAACACATTCTTCCTTTAAAATTGTGGTACAAATATTGATGAGGCTTGCAATAGGCCTCTCACCTTTTGAAGGACTGATTCATGTATGAGTCTGTAATTAGTATTAGTAAAAATGCTTTGTGCCATCTTTTGTTTTTTTTTGGCGATAAGACAATGGTAGTTTTTATGAAGTTGTATTAAATTTATGTTTATTTAGATTATGTAATTTTAGATAAAAGCTCCTGTATTTTTATACTATGGTATCTTTGAAAATGAAAAAAAAAAGAAATATATATATATATATACATATATATATATATATATATATATATATATATATTTTTTCTTCCGCTATGAGTATATGTAAAGGTAGTAATGCCATGTGAAATTAAAATAATGTTTTTTTACGGCTTACTTAAAAGTTGGTTCACTTCAAAAAAAAAAAAAAGTTGGGGCGTTACAACATCTCCAACTATTTCAAATACTCATGAAATATGTTGACACTACCCAGCTCTCACAACATCAAATTGGATATTGTTGTTAACTTTGGATAAGTTGTCAAATTGTCTATTTTGCATAAACTTTCTTATGTTAAAATATAAATTAAATGATTAAATTCATCTCTTTCTATCAGCTTAAACTTTTGGGACAAGTGGTAATTTAACACATTAATATCATAACTTACCCAAAAACAAAAACAAAAAAACAAATAAAGCTTAGATTATTTCTTAATGATATATTTCCTACATACTTACAAAAATAGATTTTTTTTTTTTACCACGTTAATCATTTGTCTTTAAAATCTTTTGGTAAAGAATATAAACAATGTTCCATCCCTACACACTTATTTTTTTTTCCACACTTATATAATCCGAATGTTTGCTCAAATCAAACACTACAAAGATATAAATAAAAACAAAGAATATAATGTGTGGTTGGGTGTTTTTTTTTTTTTTCCTTTTAATTTCTATAGTTATGAGCTTCTTGTAATTTATGTTCAATTCACAAGTTTTGTTTATGTATAGTTCAGTCATCCAAAATATATATGACATGATCTAACAAAAACAATAAATGCATTCGCTTAGAAACATAATAAATGTGTTCTAGTTGATCACAACAAAATGATTGCAACTTAAATTCTTACAAATAATATTTGGTTCATGTATGTATTAATATACTGTAGTTTCATAGATATGTATGTTGGAAGTTTTACAATACAAAATTTAATTTACATAGTTTTACAACACAAAACTTTTACTTACAAACTTGATGTATTGGAGGAAATCAAATGTTTACTTACTAATTAGGAATTGGAAGAGGATATTTTAAGGATATTGTTGTTAACGAGTGCATAGATAGTATATGTATGCTTGTTCATTTTTTGGGAAGAAGGCAGTAGGGAATTCGCCTATAGATGAATCTTTTTTCGTGAGGGAGCATTCAACCTTTCTTTTGTTTTCATATTTTCTCAGTGCTCGCGGACACTTTCTTTCTATCCGGTAAATGATTCCGAATTGGATGAAGTGGAGCCAGCCTTAGGGGCCCTTGTCAAGTGTGAGACATTACATTAGAGCCAACTTTCAACAGGCGTTCTTCTTATCTTAAGTTAAGGGAGAGCAACTACCAGAAAGGCCCTTTTATCAGTCGTGCCCTGCAAGAAACATAAGCCATCCATCAATGACCATTACAATCGTCTCTCGGTGTCGATAATGCAGCCATGAGGACTAATCGTAATAGGGTGTTAAAAGTGGGTAATCTACTATTCCTCTCTGAGGCCTACGGCCCTATTTCTGCCATATTTGAGCAAGCCTACTGCTATTTATTCCTCTATCTCCAAGTCTCAACTGGGGTATTCTCGGAGAGTGAAGGATAAGATAGCTAAGCAGTTGCATAAGAATAAGGAGTTGCTAGCCGAGGTTGTAGAGGAAACTCCGGTGAAGGGGTGGAGGACTATTCCACGGTGGTGCTCGATTCGGTGAAGTTCGCTCCCATTGCGGGGTTGTCTTGTGGAGGTGACGAGAAAAGTCTTTTGTATCTTTTTTCATTCATTGAAGAGGAGAGGGAGCCCAAAAATGACGTTTCTACTCCAAAGATTAAGGGAAAGAGGGAGCTCAAAAATTTGTAATGCTCTATTAATTTTGAGGCTAGAGGCCATGGATATAGAAGGGTCAATGGCAAGGTGGTGTAGGTTTGCCTTTTGTACTTAGGGTTTTTGTGGGTTTTGGGGCATCAGGCTTAGGATTCTTTGGTTTTTAAGGTTTGTATGGGGTCTTCTTTTTGTGGGTTTTTGCAGGTTTTCCTATGTATACCTTCTGTGTACTTAGAGGCACATTGGGCTTTTTTTTTATATAAACAATATTACTTATCAAAAAGAAACATTGAGGACTAAGTAAGATTATCCTAACTTTAAAATAAAAATGTTTTGTGACTTAATGTATTCTTTTCTGGAAGATAGGATTAAGTCTTCACTATAGGCTCTAAATGAACACACATACTAACAGTGGGATGCTTAAGGCACCTCAATTTCCTCTGTGAGCATGTCTCTGAGGAGTCGCTGAGTCACATATTGATACACTCAAGAAGACTAGGATCAAGTGTATAAGCCATGAAGCACAGGCTTACAACTATGATATACATCAAGAACCAGTACATCATATGAACAATGTATTATCTGAAGGGTCATAGTTTCAAGACTAATTTGGGTGTGCACTAGTTTACCTATGATTCAGAAACCAAACTACCAAGCTAATGATATGAGGACGGTGAGAGGATTTTACCCAAGTAGACCACTTCTAGTATTGGAAAATATGCAATAGGATGGAGAAATCGAATTCCCAGACTACATATCATTGCGACTGTCAGCATTGCAAGAAATGGCAACCATCAACTCATATTACACTATACATTTTATGCAAGCTCCAATGCCAATCAAGTTAACTAACAAATTAGGGGTTCTACCGCTAACAAACCATAAAATAATTCAATTATTTACAGCAGCAAAACATGCTCAAAACGAATAATATTACTTTACAACTATCATGTCAATGCATTCAAATGAATAATAACTCATAATCTGTACACTAAAAAAAAATCCAGTAGCATAATTAATAAGAGAGTTACAACCATGGGTGATAGTTTTGTGGGGTTGCCTCTTAAAAGAGTTTTCTTGGAGACAAGATAGTGAGAAATTACATATTCATTTAATATATTCACTTAATGATTTTCTCTCATACCATTGTGTTTCCACTTCTCTTCTAAGAACACTTGGGAACACTCAAGCTTCTCTTTTTTCAGTCTCTTAAGTTACTGAACCAAAATATGGCAGATTATACTGGTCATTGTTATTATTGATTTAGGCAAGATATGTCAATATATATTCACGTGTGTGTAACAAAAATTTCAATATATAACCTGAAATAACATCTAGTGGCTAAGACCTCTCTCAGTGACAAATTGGTATTTGATATTATTTTCCTTAATATAATTTAACATGAAGTCTATCCTCCCCACCACTACTCCCGTGAGCAATTTTCTTTAGGGATTAGTGCCATTCATATATGCTAGAATTGTAAAGTCTACCCCTCAAAATGATTATGCACAAAAAAGTTACTTTCAACTCCATACCAAATTGAGGTGTAGCTGGTGGAATATTTGTTTGCTTCCTTGATCCGCATGAAGCTTCACTGAACCCAAGAAACTGTAACATGAACACCTAGCCTTCCCTCTCACCAATAATCTCCACAGGAACAGAATCCATCTTTGAAATGATGGAAACGAGTGACATCCCGAACAACTATCTCTCTGTTAACAAGCTTCGAAATAAATTTGGTCGCTGAATGACAATTTACACATGCCCGAAGATTCTTTGTTATTCTAAGCGTAGTTCCAGGAGGAGTGCTAATGAGCCCAAAGGCAATTGCTATCCTTTCGCTATGATTACAGATAGTCTCCTCTGTCTCTTCATAATTTAAATCATGAAGTACAGAGTCTGTATGTGGGACAAATCCTGCCTCCTTCAACCTCTTCTCCAGCCTCTCAAGCTCATCAGAAATTTCCTTATGCCTTGGATGTGACTTGTCTCCAACAAGAAATGCCTGAAGCTTGCCATTGATCTCAATCAAACTATACCCAAGGTCCTTACTCAACCCTTTCTCCTTCATCAACACGCGTACCTTTCCAACACAATCCCACAAACGAGCTGAAGCATAGAGATTTGAAAGCTGCACATAATGCCCTGTATTATATGGGTCTAATGTGAAAAGCTGCTCTGCTGCATATTCTCCCAATGCCACATGGCGATAGATCTTGCTTGCACTCAGAAGTGCTCCCCATACACTTATTCCTGGTTCAATAGGCATTTTCATGATGAAATCATAAGCTTGTTCCAAATGGCCGGAACGTCCAAGAAGATCAACCACACAAGCGTAATGTTGGTGGCGAGGCTCAATGCCATAATCTCTCATGCGGTGGAAAAGTTCCCATCCCTCTTCTAAAAGGCCTGAATGATTGCACGCCGTTAGGAGGCCAACAAAAGTGACATCGTTGGGGCATACCCCGTGTTGCTTCATTGTGTAGTAAAGATCAATGGCTTCTCGGCCACGACCATGCAATCCATATCCCACAATCATGGCACTCCACACAACCACATCCTTATCAACTGTTCTATCAAAAACAATACGAGCCAAATCTACGCTTCCACATTTTGCATACATATCAATAAGGGCTGTGTTGACAAAAACATCATTTCTATACTCACTCCTCATGGTATAATCATCCATCCATCTGGCTAATTCAAGGGACCCCACTTGGGCACAAGCTAAAATGGCAGATGTCATAGTTATAGAATCTATCCTTATCTTCTTAGAGATCATCTCACGGAATAGCCCTACAGCTTCCTCAGCGTAACCATTCTTTGCATAACCTGAAATCATGGCATTCCACAGAGTCAAACTCGGTGTCCCCACCTGATCAAAAAACGATCTCGCAACTGTCACCTGCCCACATTTTGCATACATGGCAGTGAGTGAAATTAGCAAGTCTGGTTCATCTTCAAGACCCATCTTAATGACACAACCATGGACAGATTTCCCTTGTATTAAATCGTCAACATCAGTATAAGCCTTTAGAACACTCACAAGAACTATCCAATCTGGTTTGAGATTGCTCTGTCTCATTTGACTGAATATTCTCAACGCTTCCATCGGATCACCATTCTGGGCATACCCAGAAATGATGGAAGTCCACGAGACAACCGTTCTATCGCATAATCCATCAAACACAACCCTAGCCGGCCCAATCTGACCACATTTTGCATACAATGCAACAAGCGCATTCTGCACAAATACATCCGACTCAAACCCGTGTCTAAATATCTGCCCATGAACCCGGCAACCCATTCTAAGAGCCGGCAAGCCACAGCAAGCTTTGAGCATTGACGGAAAAGTAAAGCAATCCGGACTCACGCTTGCCACTTGCATCCTCAAATACAGTTCAATCACATCACCGAACATATTGTGCCTCGAATAACCCCTAATGATCGCATTCCACAAAAACACATCCGGGTCACGAAATTCGTCGAATATGTTACGCGCATAACGAATTTCTCCAAAAGCCACGCCCGCGTTGATCAACTTAGTTATCAATAACCTATCATCCTGCGATCCGGAGACCAGTAACTGTGCATGGATTTGATTCAAATGGTTCTTGTGCGTCGACTTATCGATGAGAGACGCGTAGAAGGAGTGGGGATCGAAGGCTTGTCTGGAAACAGGCACGGGAAATTCAAATGGTGATACCGTTGCTGGGTCCAACGGTCGGATTTTGGTGGGAAGGGAATAGAGAGATGTTAAATTAGAAGGGTAACAGAGTTTCCTGGCAAGAGACACATTCACAGCCATGCGTGTTCTATCATCACTTTCAAACGCTCACATCTACACTGGAGTCTAATAAAAAGACGTTGTTTTGATTCTTTTGAAGGGATAATTTAAATATTAATCTATTGAAATATTAATCTAAAAATAATTAAGTTTATTATTTTTATCAGCTTAAGATTTTTTCTATAAAAAAAAATTAGCTGGAGGGATAATTTAAATTTAATGGTTAAATATCTTATTGCCCTTGTGGTTTATCTTCTTTATTTTTTACTCCTTAAGGTTTACTTGTTTTCATATGACGTATCTCTGGTTTGTTTAAAGACGGAGATGGTACCTCTGGCAATATTTCATCCAAAATTTGACGGAACACCATATTAGCACCAATAAAAAATTGACACGTATCCCTATAATTATTTTTAAAAAAAAAACATATTTAAATTTTAAAAAAAAAAAAAAAAAAAAAAAGTAAAGTAAAGTAAATTTTGGAGGTGGCCAAGAATGGGGTGACTCAGCCACCCCCAATGAGCTAAAGGGGGTGGCTGAAACCACCCCCAACCCCATTGGGGGTGGCTCGAACACCTCCATCCGACCGTGGGAGTGATCGAGCCCCCAAGGAAAATATTCAGTAGTTATAATTAAAGGGTATTTTTGTTCCTCAAAAATTGAAAAGACAAAAATACACATCCACTATAACAAATTGAATATTCTCTAGTTTATTTTAACTAAAAAGGATCATATTCCCCAAACCAGCCATTTGGGGGTGACTTGGCCACCCCCAAGGAGGCAAAGGGGGTGCTCGGCCATCCATTTTGGCTCCTGCCACCCCCAACTGGGCGTGGGGGTGGCAAGTTGTGGGTGGCCTGATGGCCAAAGCCACCCCAAAATGGGGCCCAAACTGTTTTTAAAAAATAAAAAAATATATATATAATTTTTAATGTTTTTAATTTTTTTAAAAAAATTATATTTTTTAAATTAATTATAAGGACACGTGTCAGTTTCTTATTGATGCAGATGTGGTGTTCCATCAAATTTTGGACGAAATTTTAATGGAAGTACCATCTCTGTCTTTAAGCAAACTAGAGATACTTCCTGTGATAAAAAGTAAGCCATAGAAGGCCAAAAAAAAAAAAGGAAATTAAACCACATGGGGCAATAAGGTATTTAACCCTAAATTTAATTTATCTCATATGTAAATAAGAAATGTTGACTAAACCTGTTACTTAATGGCTGAAAGTTTTTAACACGACTCGTAAATTGGGTACAAATTTAACACGAAACTAATATAGACAAATGCTTGGCTTCATTAAAAAGTTTATCTTTTGGCCATTTTAATCCTAGGTGACATGACCCATTTTTCAGAAAATCTATTAATTTATCGTTTAAAATCTATTAATTTCAAAATGAGCCATGCTACTTAGGATTAAAATAGACAAAAGATTAATTTTTTAATGAAGCCAAGCATTTCTCATTAATATATTAGGATTAATGAGTCTTACTTATTTAATTAAATGAAATGAGTTAAGGTTGACATAAATAGTTTTATACTAATGTTTCAACATGTTCTGAACGTGCAAATATAAATTGTCACTCCTCTATATATATATATATATATTATTTAACAACATGGTAAGAAAAATATGTAATTTATTAAAATACTAACATATTTATAAAATAATTTGAATGATATTTTATTAAAAGTGCAAAAAAAAAAATGGTGTTTCTTACATATTTATAAAAAATAAAAAATAATTAATTAATTAATTAAAAAAAAAAAAAGTGGGGGGCACATGAAAATTTTAAAAATTGGGTAAAAACACTTGATGATTTTAAACCACAATAACCAAGCAAAGCTTTAAGCTTTATGCAAGCCATCTCTTTTGCCTCGCCAACAATGAACCAAAGCATCCGGTCTCCCCCGGTGAAAATGGAGAGGCACATCGAAATCTTCCTCCGGAGGCTCTCCTTTGTCTCAGTCACCATAGCCAGCCTCACCCTCCTCCTCCTCTTCCTTCAAACCCCACAAACCTGCGTACCCCAAGACTCTCCTCCCAAACCCCACCTCAAATTCCCCAAGTCCTCCTGCGAGTACTCGCCACGCGAGCTCCTCTCCATCGACAAGAAGAACCGTCGCCTATGGTCCTCCAAGGCCTGGAAATCCCAATTATCTTCCTTCTCCCGCTTCTTCTCCTCGATCCGCCATCTGGGTCTTCTTCACAACCACTCCAAAGTCCTCTGCGTCTCCGCCGGGGCCGGCCACGAGGTCATGGCGCTGTCCCAGCTCGGCGTTTCGGATGTCACGGGCGTTGAGTTGGTTGACTCGCTGCCTCTGGTGAGCCGGGCCGATCCGCATGATTTGCCGTTCTTCGATGGCGTGTTTGATCTGGTGTACTCTGGGCATTTGGAGGAGGCTTTGTTTCCGGCGAGGTTTGTTTCCGAGATGGAGAGGACGGTGAGGGATAATGGGGTGTGCGTGGTGGCTGTGGAGGAGTGTGGGGATGAGGAGGTCAGGGAGATTGTGGGTTTGTTTAGGCGTTCGAGATTTGTTGGCGCGGCGAATGTTAGTTTGATTGGATTGAGAATGACAAGGATTGTGATGAGAACTAGGACGTCTAATTGATTTGTTGATTCATTCTTGGTTTGGTTGGTGTTCTCTATGTTGATTTGATTTGTAAATGTTGTTTGATACGTGTCTTTGTTTTTTTTTTTCTTGATTTGGCTTAGTGAATTGCTCATGATGTTAGCATTAATATGAAAATGAATTTCAGTGACACATGAAAATGGAAGGAGATTTAGTGAGAAGGTGAATCTTAGTGAGTTTATTGAATGTGAATATGTATAGAGCTGTTGTAAGAAATATGGGATTCAATGAATGAAGTATTTTTGTTTTACTTCTAGTTTCATCCTTCTTGGTGTGCTTCATAATTTGGGTCTGCATCTAAGAAGACACCATTTTTGTTCCAATCTCTGTGTAGGAGATCAAGTTTTTGTTCTTTCCAACCTCCATGACAACATTATGGTTTCATTCAAGCACTTTGCCATATCTTGCAATTCCTCCTTTGGTTCTTTGGGTTCCTGCTGTGCTGGTTCTTTGATGACGTGGTTTAACAATATGTCAAATGTTAATAAATAGGTAATTTTGAAGTCAATTGTTGTTTGCTGAGTTGGTTGTCCATCTGAAATATTTGACTATTGCATGTTGTTTCAGTTGCACAAATTCGGTTTCTGCAGTTTGCAAAATATTACCAATAGGAAGGTGTTCCAAAAGGCTTTTTCAATGATTTGTGCAAAAGAAAAGCTGCAATTTTAAGTCGTGTTTGAAATTTATTTGCTAAGGCAGGTTCATTGTGGGTTTTGCATGGGTGAAGGAAGATTTGTTAAAGGGTAGGAGCTTTTAGCAAGTAAAGTTCTGCAGCTATGTTCATGGAGTTGGAGAAAATTTTTGAAGTTCCGTGACTTAGCTAGGAAAGTCATACAATTCAGAGTTGGAGATGGGAGTAGCATCTACATGTAGCTTGATTGGTGGCACCTGGATGGAGTGCTTTATGAAAAATATGGGCATAGAATTGTGTACGATGCTGGTAGTGAAGTGGGAGAAAAATTGTCATCTGGTTTGCAAGAGAAAGTCTGTGTTGGCGACTGGAAAGGTTAGATGATTTGGTAAGAATTCAAAGTCAGTTGCGTGAGGTGAGTATTAGTGACTCTGATCAACCAATCTGGAATAGTTCGAAGAAGGGTAAATATTCATGTTTTGAAACTTGGGAAACTATTTGATTCAAACTCCTGCATGTTAAATGGTGGAAGATGATATGGTTCCCTATTCATTTTATTGGCTGGCTGTTGAGGTAGCCCTTTGAACAGGGGAGAAGTTGGCGAAATGGGGATATACAGGGGATGTGTTGTATGTTTTCTGTGCAAGTTGAGAACATATTTTCTTTCAATGTGGCTTTAGTAGGAGGATATGGGAAGAGATTTTTAGCAAAAGCTTAATTGCTGATTCATATACAAATTGGTAAGACATTATCGAATGGGGGAGTAAGAGAGCTGAAGGGTCGAGGGTTGAAAGTAAACTTATGCGGTAGTGTATAATGTTTGGAAGCAAACAAAAATGATCTTAAAATGGGAATCAACAAGATTAGAGGATTATGGCCAAAGGAAGATTTATTTTGACAAAGGTAAATGTGGAATTATGCAGATGATGGAATTTACTGACAAGGATTCTGGCGATTGTGAAGTCCAGTTGTTGATTTTGTTGTTTGTATTTTCTTGGTCTGTAAATCTTGAGCTTTTCTGATGTAAATTCTCATTCATCTAAAAAAAAGAAAAAGCTTTTGTGTTTCTAATTGCATCTTGGCGATCTCATGCAAGTCTGGAAATACAACATGTGTTTCGAGAATGGCAGACACGCTTGGAAATGATGCACAGTGCTAGTTGTGAAGGTTCCAGATTTTCTTGGACTTCTGACTTGACAATTTCTTTTCATGCACCTCCACTGTATAATTTGAGAGCTATGAAGCGTAGAGCTTGCCATAAACCAATAAATGTTGCTGATAACATAATTTAAGGGAAGATGATATCTACTTATTTATACTTTTAATTCCAATATTTAAAAAGTGACACTTTATTCTCTAAAATATTTGATATTGACACTTAATCCTCATGAAGTACACTTTACCACCCGAAGTATTTTGAATTAACATTTTATCCTCCTAAGTTGACACTTTGCCCTCCAAAACTTGGTTACTTCGAAAGTAAAATGTCAACTCAAAATACTTAAGGGGGTAAAGTGTACTGCATAGTCTGCATGAGATCAAGTGTCAATATCAGATACTTTGAGGGATAAAGTGTCACTTTTTAAATATTTAGGTTAAAAGTGCAAATGAATTAATAGTTCAGGGAATAAAATGTATTTTCTCCTAACTTAAAATTTAAAGTTGTGCATCTAATAGTGTATGTGAAGTCAACGTTGGCATATTTTAAAAAAATCTTAAATAAAGTAGAATCAGCCGGTTAAATACATCTATTTTAAATAATAGCCATAAGATTAATGCTATCCATTTCATTTAAAATGGAGAATCTTTGTCCATTATTGAAGAGGATCGAACTTTTACAACCCACCAGGCTTCTATGCCCAAGAGCCAATTAGACGGTCCAAGAACTCATTCCTCACCGTGCCCCAAGCCAAACTCCAAGTAACATGTCAACTTTTGAGAAAAATGTTAAATCAATTTTTGGGGTTTGATACAAAGCTCTTTAAACTAACTTACTTCTCGGTGATAGAATTTCTTATATTGAACTTTTCATTTTAAATTCCGACAAAAACGGTCAATATCACATCATCATTTATTACCAATAAAAATAAATAAATAAAAAAAGTTAAATACTATTCCAATATTAGTAGTTTGCACTAAAATCAAATAGCCACGTGAGCTTTTTATGCAAATTGACTAGGTGGAAAGCAAATAAAACAGTACAAGAAAGAAAGATAAATAATTCTTAGATCTTGAGTCTATCAAAGATTTGAGAATTATTTTCCAAACATAGAGTCTATCTATAGATTAAAGGAAAAAACTGGAAAAAACTCTAAAGATTCTTATTAGAGAAAACTGAAATAATAAGCAAAGTCTAACTTTCTAGAGGCTATAAGCATGTATATATAGCCCCAAGACTCTTAAATCTACTAAAACGTGAAATATAGACTCCTAAAACCCTAATCCTAATAAAACAATGAAATAAAGTCCGTTTAAACCAATAAAATGTAAAAAATAACATAACGTCCTCCGTGTGTGCTCAATAGTGCGCTCGAGCGCAGTCACAGGTGGTATCGAGCGCAGTACCAGACCATGTGCGCTCGATCGTGCACTCGATCGTAGACTTCGTAGTCACAGGAGGGAATCGAGCGCAGTACTAGAGAAGGTGCGCTCGATCGTGCGCTTGATCGCAGTCAAAGGGGGGATCGAGTGTAGTACCAGACCCTTCGGTCCTCTGCTACAGCGCGAGTCTGGGATCGCGTCACCATCTTTTGTGGTTTCTTCACACTATCATTTGTTCGGGTCTTCCTCATATACTTCCAAGCCTTCTGGTCTATATCAGTTTTTTAAAATATCGCAAATGGTACATGTGGTAAGCCAATAAACTCACTTGGTACCTCAATCAAGATTCGGTTAAATTTTTTAATGGAACGTCATGTCACCCTTACACGTGATTGCCACTTGGCATGGCTAGGTTTTTGGGTGACACGTCATTTTTTTTTTTAAATCCTAAAAAAATTAAAAAACCTGCCTTCTGCCTAAAAAAAACATCAACAAAAATCCATCGTGTTCTCTCCATTCTCCTCTCCCCCAACCTCCTAGGTCTTTGCAGACTCAAATACCATCTTCTCCACCCCTCCCTCAATGCCGTCGCCGTCCCTCTAAACGCCGTCGCTGTCCCTCTCGCCGTTGTTGGTCTTCCTTAGCCACCGGTATTCCTCAGAGAGGGACGGCGACGGCGACAGTGTTAAGTTACAAGAACCATATTAGCTTTTCCCTCTGAATTCATGTAGGGATAATATAAGCCATTACTGTTACATTCATTTTATGGTATAACTAGAATGGTAGGAACAAAAAGAAAGACAACATTCCTTCTCTGGCAACTCCAACAAAACGAACCAACATCAAGTGATTTTCATATCACTGCAAATCATTAAGGATATTGGCAAATCATTAAGGATTTTGAGCTACATAATTTCATTTATCATCAATCCTTAGCCTATGTAGCAAGTTAGACATCCCATTCCCATTCCCAAACTTGTGAAACTCGGATTCTAGAGTTTTAGCGATTTCCGTTCCTTCTGCAGCAGGCTCAAGCACATCCACATGAAAAGAACCCTGTTTTATGGGTTCAACAGGTTCACGCATCAAGGCTTGCGGCTTGATGTAGTTGTAGAGCTATTGATGAAAGGGATGGTCGAAGGAAAAGCAATTTTCATATCCATCTCCTGCATGTCAACGGCGTGTTGAGGAGTGGACGGCAACAGCGTTGAGAGGGACGGCGATGGCGTTGAGGTAGGGATGGCGAAGATGGTATTTGGGTCTGTAAAAACCTAGGGGGTTGGGGGAGAGGAGAATGGAGAGAACACGATGGCTTTTCTTTGATGTTTTTCTTTTGTTTTTTCTTTAGGCAGTATGCAGGTTTTTTCAATTTCCTTTTCTTTTTTTTTTTTTTATTGAGAATTTTCACGTGTAAGGGTAACATGACGTTTGGTTAAAAAATTTAACGGAATTTTGACATAGATACCAAGTGGATTTATTGGCGTACCATAAATATCATTTATGATATTTTTGAAAATTCAAGTTGCTATTTAATTTTGCTGCAAACCAGAAGTACTGAAATAGTAGTTAATCTTAAAAAAGAATAGACATATATCCCTTATGATGAGCTAGTGGCAAAATGCCATGGATAAGACAAGACATTTTTTATTGAAAAAAATATATATATAAGATATAAAATAAAATAAAAGGAGGTAGGGTGGGGTTGCCGCCCCCATAGCCTTCGGGTGGTCGGCTATCCAATATTATTTATGTCGAATATGAGTGCCCGACTACACCCAACTCTTGTTTTTTCTTTTTTCTTTTCTTTTGTTTCTAGCTTCTTGTTTGAATATTTTTTTATATATTTTTTCGTGGTAAAAAGAGCACATTAGCCGTATCCATCATAATTTCAAACGAAAGTTTAATATAGGAAGTTATTTGTCGTCAAGGATTACCTTAGGGAGTTAATATTTGTCAAAGATCAAAAATCACAATGGCTAATTTAGCATTTTTATTTTTTACTTTTTCCTTTTAACTTAATTTGCGTAAGTTCCACAGCAGCCAACGGTTCTCTTTTTCCCTCCCATGAAACAAACTCATAAACCTCAAGAAGGAGAATTCTTCCATCTTTTTTCTGTAACTTGTACTCCCTCTCTCTCTAAGGAGAATTCTTCAATCTTTTTCTGTAATTTGCACTCTCTCTCTCTCTCTTTCAAAGATCATAATACTTCCTACTGCACATTGATGGCTTCTTGTTGTAAACATTGGTGGCATGCATCAGTCTACTCCATCATCTCTCTATTGTTGGCCTTCATAGCAATATCCACAGCATTGCGTTCAAATCACAAGAATGCAATCCCAGCAACCAAACCCGTCGCCCGTGGCCTACAACTCAACGTGTCCAGAGCTCTCAGGCGTGCCGGGTTCCACACCATGGCCACCCTCCTTCAACTCTCCCCTGAACTTTTCCTTTCTTCTCCAAACTCAACCATCTTTGTCATCAACGACTCAGCCATCTCCTATCTCTCTATTCCTCCATTGCTCTTGGAGGATCTCCTCCAATACCACACCACTCCTTCCAAGCTTTCCATGAATGATCTCCTAAAGAAACCTCAAGGAAGTTGCTTCCCAACCCTTCATCGGAAGAAGAAGATTGCAATCACTAAGATTGATGCAAGACAAAGCCAGATTGAGATTAACAATGTCTTGGTCTCACACCCAGATGTCTTTCTTGAAGGACCAATCGCAGTTCATGGAGTTCTTGGGCCATTTTCTCCATTGAATTTCATCAAGTCACCAATCTGTGACAACAATTCTACTTTGGTTTCAGATTTTCTTGAACCCAATAACATTGTAGAATGGAGCCGAATCATTCAGTTGCTTAGCTCATACGGGTTTGTTTCTTTCGCAATCAGTTTGCGTTCTGTTCTTGATGGGATTCTTGAAGATCAAGCGAGCTTGAATACAGCCACCATCTTTGCTCCTCCAAATTTGGCTGTCGTAGCTTCTTCTTCAGTATTGCTTGATAAGATTGTTAGATTTCACATACTGCCTCGCAGGCTTACGTACAAGGAACTCACTTCATTGCCTGTTAGAACATTGCTAAGGACACTGGCTCCTGGTCAGGATCTTGAAGTTAATTTTAAGAAAGGATTGATCTTTAATGGAGTGGAGATTGCGGCGCCGGATCTTTTCTCTTCTGAGAAGTTTGTAGTTCATGGGGTTTCTCGAGCGTTTGAGCTGACTGAGTTTTCCTGATACAGCAACGAAGTATACTTTCTGTTTTGTTGGTGCTGGAAAGAATGCTTTGGGAGCATCAGCTACTTGCATTTTGTTCCCCTTGTTATTCTATGATATTAGTAGATGCAGCAGATAACAGTAGCTTTATGTTTTGTGCGTCTCCCTCTCTCAATAGGTTTTTGCCTTTTGGGAGTCTGCTGATTCTGCACTACTGAGTTTGAAAAGGGAAATGCAGCCATGCATCCAGGCACTTTTATACACAAGAAAAGAACCATTTGAGAGTCTGAAATTAATCTGGTTCTCTAGACAATTGAGCTGCTAAACAACTTTTGAAGTCAACAAATTCTAGTTTTTCTTTAGCTAAAATTTGACTAAAAAAATTCACATCTTCCATTTTATATCCAGTACTTTTCAAAAACATCATCCCATCAAATTTTCTAAGAGCTTGTTTGGGATTGAGTTTGAGAAATAAAACTTTTAAATCAAAAAGAGCTTTTTGGCAAAGCTCCATTTTTAAGCTTTTTGGACCCTTAAAAGCGTTTTTAATTTTTTTACCAAACGAATACTTTTTTATTTAAACGGACTTTTTTAGTGTTAAAAGCATTTTTAGGCCACCCAAACGCAATCCCAAACAGACCATAAATCTCTCTCTCTACTCTATTTAAATTAATTTTCTTCTTACTTAATTTACTCTTTATTCCAACTCGTAATAGTCATTGTACTTGAATTTTATCTTGTTTTATTTTGTTTTCTCCATTTTGTTTTTGGGACAGTAAAATAAGCTGACAATCAAGGCTTATGCCAACTTGTAATAGTCATCGAGTATAACACTTCTTCAAAAGTTTAAAAACAATAAATCTTCAAAAGCATGTAATCAAAATTTTCAGACTCACAATCAAAAGTTCCCCAAGTAGCAATGTCAATGTTAAAATAAATGTCACAACCATACAATTCAATGAGTGAAAGTGGGCTTAAAATTAAAGATAATGTAATTTAATTAATGAATTGAGTTGAGACATGATAAAATAAAAGATATTGCAGCTCAAAATACACTATTTACTTCTACTTCGATTTTTCAAGGATTTCCATTTTTCGTTGATCAAAATATTCTTTTTGCATTTCAGACATGCCACTTGTATCTAACATCATAATTCTTTCTTCTTCTCTTGCTTGTTCCAACCGAAGCATTTCTCGCTTAATGCGCACTTCCTCTCGCTTAATATGCACTTTCTCTTGTTTAATGCGCACATCCTCTTGCATGAGACGAAGCATCTCTTTCTCTTGATCACGTGCTTCCTCAAAAAGTTTTGTTTTCTTCTTCTTGTCTTCCGTTATCTCATGTAGGATCACAATAACATCCGAATCTATTATTTCTTTTCTCTTTCGTTTGTCCTTTTTGGTTTTCCGGCCTATTGGTTGCTCCAAGTCTACAAAAGTTTCATGTGAGACCTCTTCTTCCCCTTGATTTATCGGATCCGGATCTGGAGTCCAATTACAAAATTCTTCTTCTCTCGCTTGTTCCAATCGAAGCGTTTCTGGCTTATTGTGCATGTCCTCTTGCGTAAGATGAAGCATCTCTTTTTCTTGATCAGGTGCTTCCACAAAACGTTTTGTTTTCTTTTTCTTGTCTTCGGTTATCTCATTTAGTATTACAGTAACATCCGAATTCGTTCTTTCCTTCTTTTTTTGTTTTTCATTTTCGGCTTTCCAGCCTATTGGTTGCTCCAAGTCTACAAACGTTTCATGCGGGACCTCGTCTTCCCCTTGATTTATCGGATCCGGAGTACAGGGAGAAGAAGTCAAAACTGATCTTTTCCTCAGTTTGGCACTTTGCATATGCGCCATCCATTTTGGATGAAACCTCAACACATTCCAACAATGTTCAAAGTGGAATGTTGTTGATTGGAATTCATGATACATAAGCTTTGCCTTGCAAATCTGAAAAATTAACAAATAGAAAGTAATTAAAATCCTTTGGAATAAATAGCACATAACCCAAACAAAAAAATGAAGTCTCATAATTAGAACATACCTTGTCTTGCTCGGTCACACCACTTGGTTGCTCTGATTCAACTTGGGCTAAATAACCACAAAATTTAATTACCGCAAGTTGAATCGTTGACCATCGATTCATTAATGAGTTCGGAGAACGTTCAGATGTAAAGGTCTTGTGCTCGTGAAAGTATTCCCAAATTCTATTCCAGTATTTCTTGTGTTTTTGCTCATTTCCTTGCACCACATTCAAGGTAATATTAATATTAATCCACGCCGTCACAAGCAAATTGTCTTCGTACACATTGAAGTTGCCACCCCGTTGTGATTTCTTAACAATGGGTTCAACCTCAACTTGGGGTAGAGGCTCTTGTTGACACATTTCATTTGCAGGTTCCATGAAAAGGTCCCTGTCATTTAAAAGAATGGTGAAGTAGGTGGCTTGGTGAGTTCTAGAATCAATTCCTAAAATCAACATTAGCTTACTCACTGAATAAAGATTCTGTTGAAGGAATTTTAATAATATTGATCTTGCATTTAGAGCAGAGACATGAAGCAACATAAAAATCAACACCAACATCACAATGTACTTAAAAGATATAAAGATGGAGCTAAGATGGAATACAAAATACATTTGGGTGTGGCTTAACATAAAGATATAAAGATGGAGCTAAGATGAGATCGGGGATACAATGTTGCAGTGAAGATATGATAATTCCAGAGGAGCTTTAGCAATGCTGAACTTTCAGCACTTTGACAATGCCTTTTAATTGAACAAGTAACTTACAAATGTATTTCTACTTCCACTGTGCTAAGAGTGTGGCTTAACATACAACATAGGAAAGCAGTATCGCTGAGCTTCATTTGGGTTTTCTTATTTTCAGTCGGTTCTCTTTTTCTCCAATGGTTGCAATTGGAGGAAAAACAAACAAACAAACAAAAAAAGTGATTCTAGCACTAACAAGTTATAAACAGAGGTCCAAAATAAGCATAAGCAACGTTCCATAAACCAATACTCAACAGAAAAAAAAAAAAAAAAGAAAAAAAAAGCATACACCTCTCCACGGAGACACAAACACGCATACATACCATAGTAGCACTTTAGCATATCGCTATCATTATCATTTATCACTTAGTACTTTCCACATTAGAAAGCGAGCTGTGACACCAATATCCATTCCATACAGAATATCTAATTTGAAACAAAGATTTTGGATATCACACTTCCGCATTAAAATTTGCTTTTCTTGAATCCTAACATCCCAAAACATTGAAATGGCTTGTATAAACATTAACTTTGGAGCATTATGCAGCAAACATCTACCCAAACTAGCAGTATATGGTTTTTCAGTTCATTCCTACCTTTGCCCAATGCTCTTGTATTGCTTGTGCTTGGTGCCTTCCTTCTACATTGTACCCTTTTCTCTGTACAATCCCCTCTGACTTTATTCTAACTTACTGTTTTACACAATATTGGAACAAACTTACTGGTGATTTGTACATCTAGGTAAGCTTTGAAATGCTAGTGTGATCAATCAACACTAACAGAGCATCCCAGAAATTAGTTCCTCCAAAATTGGTAATCATTTCCTATTCCCCAATAATTTAACTAAAATCATTAAGCACCAACAATAATTTTCTGAGAAATCTCTGCACCATTAGAAATCGTTAAGAAATTGTATCATCACCAATAATCTCTACAAGGGCTGAAGTGCCCTTTCTTTTCAGAGTAACAAATACACTGCCTCCTTCAGCAGCCCTAACCAAGGTGCAGAGCTCTGTTCTGGCGAGGTAAAATCCAGGCCATAAAAATGAGATTTTTTTTTTTTTTTTTTGGTAATTTCATTCACAAAACAAGGTAAACCACAGAAAATTTGCACGATTAAGAAAGGTAAGAGGTTCCCGAAGCCTTGTTCTGGCGATATTTTGGCCTCTGAAGTATTATGGATAGATTGTTGGTGACAAAACAAAACAAACAAACAAAAAAGAAGGCTTACGAGATTTGTGGTGCAGAGCTCTGCCTGGATTCTTCACAGCTCCTTCGTTATCTTGTCTCCTAAAACCTTCACATACAAAAACAACCCAAACATCAATTACACAAAACAGACTTTCAAATTAGTCCAACTACATAAAACACAAAATGGGTAATTCCGAACCTTTTCTATGAAGAAATCAGACGGAGAACCATCGGAATGCAACTTCCTTTCGATCTTTTCCCACACCTGCTCAAAAAGTCCCAAACTTTTTTCTCCTATTTTGCCACATCTTCTTAAAAAGCCCCAATCCCACGAGCCAGAAAATTGCCCTTCTTCTTGCACTCGAGGAGGGCAGAGAAATCTCACCGATTGTGCTTCAACAACGGAGAGAGATTGAGAGGTGGGTCGTTGGTTGAGACGAAGACCCGCAATGGGTAGAAGCAAGTTTTGATATTTCTTGCAGTGAAAGAAGTAGGCGAGAAGGAGAGAGGAGCGACAGAGCGCGCGACGCGAAGGAGATGGTGGGAACATAAAATGGGCGACAAAAGAAGTGGCGTGGCTACAATAACTCGCCAAAGGTAGCGAACAAAGTGCAAAAATCGTGGGGGCATTAATGGTGAGGTTATTTTAAGGGAACTAACTAAAATTTGACTACATATAAATAAAATAAAATAAAAACTAATATTTGACTAAGAAGTAGTTTTAATTACTCATTTTTAGATGCGTAATTTTAGTGAATTAGCTATTCTTTAGCTAAAATTTAACTAATGAATTTTTTATTTTATTTTAATTATACACTTTCTAAAAGCATCATACATCAAATTATATAAATCTTTCTTTATTCCATTTAAATATTTTTCTTTTTTATGAGACACTTATTTAATGGTCATATTCTTTCAATATAAATAAGACTATTTCCTTTCTAATTTTCAATCAACTCGATACAAGTTCGATTTAATCCTTGTTTCTCTCTATGTGACTCGCTTTCTTTTTCACAAAATACTTATTATCGATTATCGAGTCCGACTCTGATAATTATAAAACTTATGGAAGAAGGATTAACATCACATGATCGTTCTAAACAATGACGCACGCATGTTGATTAGGTGTGATCACTTGCAAGGCCAGGAAAGTCTTTTTCACAACTAATTTACTAAACCACCAATCTATCCTTATAATTATTTTCAAATGAGGTTTTGGATGATTCATTCCCTTTTTCTCAGTATTCAATCTACAGTGGAAGCTCACAAACCTTATTTTGTCCAAGGAATAGATGGTTCTAGAATGCTCAGTTTTTCTTCCTTCCAAAATATTACAATTGCACTTAAGATGTTTACGTATGGTGTTACTGCTAATTTTATGGAGGAATACTTGAAGATTTTATGAAGCCAACACAATAAAGAGTCTAAAAGGTGGTATTTGGCAAAGGTGTTGGCCCAGCCTAGACACTGTAGATTCTCAGTATAGGTGCATTTAATAAAATAACCCTCATGAACCTGATGTAAAATTACCCTATTAGCCTTCACTTTCATTCTTTTTGTTTTCCAACGCTCTCAATTAAGCTCCAACTCCCTCACTTTCTTTCCTCCCTGTCTTCTCCTTCACGACTTGAGCAAATTGACTCTTGCGAGTCTTGTGAGCCCGTTTCACCCCCCACCCCCAAAACGATATTGATAAAAACCAGCGAACGGATAAACCTCTGAAACCAAACCCAAAAACTGAAAGTTTTTTTTTTTTATATGTCTTTCAATATTTGGTTGTTGATTGTGAATTCTAAGAACCCATTTCTGATGAGACTAAGTGACGAAACCCACTGCCCAAAATTCCTTCTTTTTTGAGTCTGCCTGAGGGGAAGGAACCCATTTGGTCCTCCTTCAAGCCAGAGTACTTGAAGAAGCAACCATGGCTTGTATGTTCACCAATACCCACTCACCCCCTTTCGGTTTCTTCAAATTTTCGCTTCGCCAAGTTTCTCTATCGGCGTCGCCTTCTCGAGTCTACACTCGCTTCGCTTCTTGCAAAAGGTTTAGTTTTCATCCTCACAGTTCCTGCAAGTGAACCTAAGCCTATATTTGGTTTCTGCTCTCTTTGGTTGCAGAGAAAAATGTGTGTGAAATGAGAAGAAACAGGGGGGAAAAGCTAATGGACATGAAGCTAGCGCAGGGGGGACACCTAGTCTGATAGTAGGGGGGATGCCTAGGCTGATATTTGGGATTTTCTGTGGAAAAAAATTCAATAACTAAAGGGGGGCAATATGGTCAAAAGGGTGACAAATTTTGAGATTGAAAAATCTGATGCAGTCGGTCAACGAGTCAATGGTGAATAGTGTCTGGGCCATTGCCTTTGCCAAACAGAGCCAAAATGTTTGTTAAAGCAGTAGTTTCAATTTTTTCTAAAGAGTACTTAAGGCCACCCAGCTGGACATTACTAGATTGATAGCGGTTGGCGAAAACTGTAGATTTTCAAGCATGTTGGAGAGCATTAATTGCATGCACTGGAAATGAAAAAATTGCCCAACTTCATGGCAAGGTATGCATTGTGGACCATGGTCATATTCATGAACTAACTTTTATTTTGGAAGCAGTAACTTCTTGTGATATTTGGATATGTTATGCTTTTTTTGGGTTACATGCGTCTCATAATGAAATATACGCGCTCGAAAAGTTTTTTATATTTTCGGACCTCGCTCAAAGGCGTGCTCTTTCTGTCAATTACACAATCAATACCCATAAATATACAATGGGATACTATCTCGATGATGACATATCCACAGTGGGCAACACTTACGAAACGATTTCATATACATAAAGAAATAAGAGAAAACATTTTCCTATAGCACAAGAGTCAGCGAGGACGGATGTTGAACGTGTTTTTTTTTTTTTTGGAAGGAAAATTATTCTTATCTCATTAATAGAGGAATCAAGAGTATTAAAACTCTTACAATCACAGAATATAACGTTATGAAAGATCATGGCCGAAGCTAAAAGATCAAAGTCGTAACTTAAAGATTACACATCAAAGACGCTAAACATCCGCTAACCTATAACTAATCTTCAGTTGGAATAACAGATCTGCGCTAGGCAGACACAAACTAATACATAGGTAGCTCTTATTCCTCGACCCTAAGATCAAAAGGACCCCATGCTGATACACATCCTCCTAAACCCGAAAGCCAGGATATCATTCACATCCACAACCCCAGGGGTCTGGACCAAAATAACAAGCGAGGAGATCAAGAAAGAGGACATGGCCTTATTACAAGCAGCAAGAAAAACAAGAAAAATACAGGGAAAATCAAAGCAATACAACTAAAAATTTAAAAATAGGAGCACACTAGGCGGATGACAATAGCCGGAAGAAAAGCCAATCGCGTGCTTGCCGGAAACCAATGCGTAGATGGCGTTGAAACACATCGCGGTGGGGACGCGTGAAAAGACCCAGCAGAAGACAGTAAACGGCAAAGTTGGCACAAAGGAAATCGGCGGCGCACTCAAAGAAATTGGGGGAAGTTTGAGTGAATCCCCCATGAGCGGCACCCACAAAGTGTGCCCAAACAAAAACCTCGCAAGAAAAAATAAACAAGCAAATAAATAACAAGAACAGGGAAAAGAAAGCGAAATCCAAAAACAAACACAAAAT
>NC_081545.1:6767289-6785423 GCF_901000735.1 Corylus avellana | reverse complement strand
GGAAAATGGGGAAGGGAGGGGGGAACAGATCAAGGAAAGAGAGGGGGAAAGAGAGGAGGGGGGGAGGGGGAGAAACCCCTCCCCTTCAGCTGTGCGGCACTTCCTTAAGGTCTGCTAGGGTTTTGGGATTTTTCTAGAAATATGCAGTTCTATGTTGAACGTGTCTTTGGAGTGCTTTAAGCACGATTTGCAATATTGTATGGACTTGCACAATTTTTGTTGGGAACTAGTAGCTCATATTAGAACGCCAGTAAAAGGCCAAGTAGCCGGAAGCAGAGTGAACGTCCCGCGGTACAATACGGAGTATTTTTGAGATTTTCAAAATAAGTCCGTACAATTAGGGTTTATATATATATTATGATGTAACCGTGAATTATTAATAGAAAAGTACAGCCACACTCTCTGTGGACGTAGGCACATTGCCGAACCACATTAAATCTGTATCTCAACTCTCTCTTAATCTCTCTCTTTTCGATTATATATTGGTCACCATTGTTGTGCACAATAACAACAATTTTTCACCTTGAAACTCTCAAAGACATTATACATAATTCTGCATAGCATAATTGTTCAATTGAACCTCGTCGAGCACTAATGACAACTACATAGCAAGGCATACTTATGATAGGGAAATGCCATGATCATTGTTGTTTATAGAAGGTTTATGCCAACTTGTAACAATCATTGAGCTTTAATTTCATCTTGATTTATTTTGTTTTCTCTTTCTTTTTTTTTTCTTTTTTTTTTGGAACATAAGATAAGCTTGGCTTTAGACATATAATGGAGCACCTAATTGAACGGGGATATTGCAAATGGGGTGTTAATTGGAGTGATAAATAATAATTTACCCTAACAAAAACTGATATCAGATGCCTGCAAAGTTAACAGGCCAGAACTTCAAAATACAAATCCTTGAACGAATTAATTATTAAAGCCATATTATAAAAAGTTCATCATCTTCCCATTCCCATAGCTGTTGCTTTTCCTGTTGTTGTAGCAGCAGTTGATGCTCTACTTTTCCACTGCATCTTCAATCAATTATTTATCTTCCAATAAGTTGCATTATGTCTTGGATATCAACTACCTCGCTGGCCTCTCAGACAAGAAATCACAATGAAAGGCAGAAATAAAGGGACTGCCATTATACTCTGCATCTTCTCCTATTACACGTTAACTCAATGGGCCAATCACCCAGTTATTGGCATAATGGCACCGCCCTTCTTGTGAGAAGCAGGGTGTGTCTATATCTGGGTTCACCTCCAGGGTTGGGAGTATCAAGAACATGACAGCTTGAAATAAAGAGAGAGACATGTTAACATTCATCTAATAATGCTAGCGTGATATTTCCAACCAATCATTAATTTTATTTAAGAAAAACAATCTAAAATCCTGTCCGGAATATAAAAATGTCAACAAGAAAAATGGCTAGTCAACTCTGCTCGCTACCTCTAGCAAGCCTCGGTACTTCCGAGCAAAATTACTGTAGCACAGGCGAGATTGCTGCAGGGGGTATTTTGAGGGAGCTAGGCAAAATTTGGCTCTTATGGGGGATGGTCGGATTACTCCAACCATACCCTTGTGTGGTAGACCACCCTCTTGAGGTTGAAGAGGTATTCCCAACTACTTAAAAGATAGTCCAGCCATCCCATTAACTTTTTTTTCATTATAGTTTTGTTTGATGCGGCTTAATTCCAGCTATTCATTTTAAATGAACAAGTTGGATACCCGAATTGCAGGCATATTAAGGTATTTAATCCCATAGCAAGAGATTCCATATCCTTAGCAATGGAAGAGTCAAAGAGTAGGTTGGAATCAAAATACAACATGATTTGACTTCCATATTGTTTAGGAGATAAATATTTAGAGAGTTTTTTTAATAAAATTATAATATAGTACGTTGAAATATCACCTAATTCAAAAACTTCCATTTTCATTTTGTAATCCATTATATTCTAGTAACCGCTTACACTTTAAAAATTAAAAAGGAAAAAAAATTCGACTTACACTCATAAGCGTATATCATTCAATAATCTCTCAACAATTATCGCCTCATATATGAGTCATATGTCATGTACGTTCTCTATCCATGTTCCGATTACGAAAAGGACTATCATCAGTTACCATATCGTACATCACTATTAACACTAATACCACTTGTTGAAAGGATAAATGCATGAAGAATTTTTTTTTTTTTTTTGTGATACTATAATATAATATATAGAGGCATCATTTAACATAAAAGTTTAAGTTATAGATTTGGAATCAATTATATTATATGGATTATCTACACTAATGACATTATTTTTTGACATGTTTGCACAAGGGGAGGGAAAGGGGGAAGGGGTCCCCAACTGATTAAATTACCTTTTTTGAGGACTACACTAATGACATTATTCAATGTTTGACTAAATTTTATTTTATTTTTTTATATTTATGTGCATTTGTTATTAGTTCTGATGCCGAAGTTTAAAATACGAATTAAAACGCTATCTCTTGTTAAAGAGATACTTGATATTTATCAAAGTAATATTTTTTACTAAGCTCTTGTTCATCTGTCATGCAATTGGATGATGTAACAGTAAAATTCAATCATTGAATCAAAATTTATATAAAAATAAAAGACTAATTTTTATTGTCAGGTCATCCAATTGTATGATAGTTTTACATGAATTTATTAAATGGAATTACTCTATCCATTATTATGAGTTGGTTTTGCAAGCAGAGTATGGTAGCCAATCACCATCATCTTTCATAATTAGTTAGCGGTCCCTTTTAATTTCGCACAGCATTGATGTATTGTGCACCAAATTATGGTAGATGTAAATGACATTCTAGTCATGACACTCCACAATTACACCATATAGCCCACTAGAGGGCACGTGAGATGTTCTAGAGCAGGGTAAAATAACACTTAGTTGCAAATTGCAATGTAGGCTTTAGGCTTTTGGGCTTGGTTGGCTGTTGGAGGCTTTAGCAGAAACTTTTTGTGCAATCAAAAATAATTTGGGTTTATTTGGCTCATATAGGTCAAGTACAAAGATTGGGATTCCCTGAAATTTTCTGTCCAAATTTCAAGACATTTGGGCAGGATATAAAAGAACGGATTAGGCTTAAGCGCTGTAAAAAGAAAGGTATATATGTTGTAGATTTTCAACCGTCCAAATTTAAGCCAAATCTTAAAAGATTACCCCGAGCTTTGAGTTACTTGAATAGGTAAGCCTTGAACTCAGGCTGTCCACTTCAAGACCTACATTCTCTTTTCTCATGCCCTACCCAAATGATGCCAACTGGCAACTACAACCCATTTATGGCCTCTAGGCTCCAGTGTCATCTGTTTACCGCACCTAAGCCAGATCCTAAGAAAACGCTTCGAGTTTTGAGATGCTTGGATAGGTAGGCTTGTGACCTACCTCAAAATCTAGGGTCCTATTTCTCATTCCCTACCCAAATGATGCCAACTACAACCATTTATGACATGTAGGCTCTAGGGCCATATGTGGTGCTTGAAGGGCCAAATTGTATTGTATCTGCAAACAACTCAATAAGGGTTGATGCTTTTATTTTATGCCAGGAAAATTTATAAACCACAATAATAAATTGTATGTCAATTGCGTAGAAACTAATTTATAAACCACATGTGAGCCGATGGAAGATTTGGGCCTTTTGTTGACTACTGTAACTTTCCAACAGACCAAGTGACAGTCACGTTTAATATAGCAAAATTTAAGGCGTCCCGCGTGGTGGAAAAATGAACTAGTCGACCCTAGTCCTTTAGTTTCTTTCTATGCAAATTAATGAAATTGTTTTTTTTGTAAAAAATAATAATAATAATATTTTTTTTTTGAAAATATTCTTTTGATATTTGGCTTGCGATGACGAAAAATGGCTACAATTTTCAACGACTTTGAGCAGTGATTTGACAATTTGAGAAGAAAGAAACTTAAACTCATAAAATGGTTTACGGTTTTAAAAGAGATAAACTATTTTACGAAAATTAAAAATGATATTCCTGATTGTTGATGTTCAGATCAACATTGACCTCACATCCACCTACTAGAGAGAAGCCTGCACAAAAGAAGATAGGAGGTTAGAGAGAATCACCGGTGAGCGCCCGGGGATCTCGCCAACATATTCATTTGTGATGTGGGAGCTCTTCTCACTCTAGGCTGTTAGAGAGAGGCTAGTATGGCGTGGGATTGCAGTCTTGTGAGTCTTTCCCCGGTGAATCCTGTACTTGGGTGGATCATTTACCGAATGTCAGCTTTGTAGCCCATGCTTCAAACTTGCAACCTATTTGCAACCCATTCGGCTTGGTCGGGGGTTCATTGACACTTTTTTCTTAATAAGTATTAAAGTATTGATTAAATGATTAAATTTATTTTTTCCTATCAACTAAAGCTTGTGAGAAAAGTTGTGATTTAACATTGTATCAGAATTAAAAATTTCAAGTTAATCCACCACTTAAATTAAGTATTCCATGAGTTCCTTTGGGTAATTTCCAGGCCATCCACATGTCTATTTGGACTTCTTCGTGTTTAATAAGTGATAAAGAGCAGGTGAAATTCTTAAACTTGGGCGGTTGCAACAATTAATGCAGAGGCACCGCCCCCTGCCACTGAGACAGAAAGCTTGCCTGACACTAATTCCGATCTCTTTGGAAAGTATCAGAACAGAACAAAAAGGATAAACTAATAATCTTGCAAACTATAATCCTTTGAAAGATTTACCAGCAAAAATAAAAAATGTTAGCATTGCCTGCACTTGGGTAAACTTTTTCACCTTACTTCAGAGAATTGGCCAGAGAGGAATCTAACACCCTGCAGTATTCACCTCAAAAAGGTGCTGTAAATCAAAGGATATTCCACAATACATAGCTTTTTCTTGCCGCATGAAGACAATAAAGCATTTTCTGCTGCTTACAAACATACTTTTTCTTTGGCAGTTTCTTCTTGGAGTTTACATCAACACGTTATGCGCACACACGCTAAAGAAGCGAGTAAAGAACAAAAACAAAGACAAATATACTTCCACTCAATCTATATTCACAATATCTTGAAAGAATTACACTAGTTCCGCAAACCATATTATATGTTTGTATCAGAATGAACCAAATCATTCCTTTACTTCTACACTAAAAATTGGGGAGAAATGAATGTTTTTGGTCGAAAATCAAATCACCCCTTGACATCATCCCTTCTTCTTGTAACCCGAATGTAACAAAAAACAGCTGCAAAAACAACAGTGACAAGCCCACCGATGATGACACCCCCACCAGCCACAGACTTGTCAGAGTGATGCTTTCCCAGCCGTCTGATCATAGCCGGAGCTTCAGCCACTTTGGAGTCTCCCTCACCCTCTGATGACGACTCTGCAGCACTAGAAACAGGCTGATCCGCAATTCTAGACACAACCCCAAGACTCCCAACCTTAATCCCAGGTGGGTTCTGCTCGGATGCCTCAGATGTTGCAACCATGGCTTGGACGACCAGGATCTCAGCTAGTATAAAGCAAACCAGACCGAGCCTGCCCATGTTGTAAACTGGCTGAGAAACACAAAAATGAAGGGCTTGAGACCTCCTAGTTTGGGATGTCAGGTTGGGTTAGGCCAAGTATTTTTTGGCTCACATGTGAAGAAAATATGAAGGAAAATGTAAGGGACTGGGGCACATATATATAGGCGAATGGATGGCTCGGATTGTTGGGTGTGGACGTGTGGTTTTGAAGGTGAGGGGAAGGTGCATCTGGGAACTATTTGGGATTCGAGTCACATGTGAATGAAGGGGGTTTATGAGGAGCAGGTGGAATTCAGTAAACTTTTTTTTTTTTTTATATATATATATATATAAATTTTCAGAAATTTTACTGTTTGAATAGTTAATAATTTGAGTAATAAATATGAGAAAATTCTTAAATTATTTACCTATTTAAACAAGTTTTGAACAACCCTCCCATCTATTTAAATTGTTAATAATAATAAATACGAGAGAACACTTAATATATTTACCTCTTTAAACAAGTTTCGAAAAAAGGCAAATGAATCTTATAAGATTTCTCTCTCTCTCTATTTTTAAATAATTTCGAAAGAAAATTGGAATCCAACTTTTGTGGGAGTGAGAGGGGTGTGAGATAGGGAGAAGGGGTGCATCTTTTCTCGTCAATCTGAGCAGGTGAAAGCGTCTGTGGGAGACACCTGTGTGATACAAAATGACAGGGAACTACAACTGGATCCTCTCGTCTGCTGTGGGCTTCGAGATCTTTTCCGACTTCTTTATGGAAAATGACAGAAGGTAGGGCTGTCAAAACGGGTCCGCGGGTCGACCCGTTTATGACCCGCGGGGACCCGCGACCCGTTTAACCAAGACCCAGACACGACCCGTTTATTAAACGGGTCGGACCCCCCCGACACGACTCGAACCCGGGTTTTTCACAGGTCGCACGACACGACCCGTGAGACCCGTTTAAATAACGGGTCGTTCCGGGTCGATACGACCCGACACGACCCGTTTACCCGTTTAACTTCAAAAATGATTTTTTTTTAATAAAATAATAATATTTTTAGCAATTATCTCTTAAAATTAAACTCCTAGCAGGCTAGCCATACCAAATCACTTAATAGTTAGAAGTTAAGTGGCGTGGGCGGTGGCGTGAGGTCCGGTGAGGCCGAGAGGGAGGAAATTGAGGAATGGCCGAATGGGGTTTTGTTTATAATTCTAGATCTGGACTGGAGGCTTCACGATCTAATCTATGGCTCTTAGCCTCTCTGTGCTGTTTTTACTTTTTCATTTTTTCTTTAATTCTTTTAAGTAAAAAAAAAAAAAAGACAAACGGGTCTGGCGGGTCACCCGCGGGTTGACCCGTGACACGACCCGTTAAGCACTCATAAACGGGTCGACCCGTTTATGACCCAAACCCGTTTAATGTAAACCCAAACCCGCTAATTTCGTGTCGTGTTCGTGTCGGGTTGTCGGGTCGTGTCAAAATTGCCAGCCCTAACAGAAGGGAGGGAAGATGCCGCCCCGCTGCGTCTTCTCGTGCGGCCGCAGTACTAAGATTTTGGTTTATCATTTTTTATATATATATATAAAATAAATTTTTTTAAAAAAAAAAAAGAAAAAGAAAAAAAGGTTTGCTATAAAAATGAAAAAACATATTACATGTTCAGTCTTGTCATTTTTGTTATTAAAAGTATTTTTTGATTTTGTTAATAAATATTAATAACAGCTGAAAATGTATAAAAACATGTAGTTACCAAATAAATAAATAATTTTTTAATAATAAAATAAAAGCTCTATTTTTACCGAATTACGTTTGAAGTCACTTTTGTGTCCATCTTGCGTCACTCTAAAAATGATATACTTTTTAAAATTATCATTGAATTTGTGATTGATCATTATTAAATTTTAATCAAATTGTAATTTTAAAAGTCACATCATTTATGACATTAACATTCTGTTAGGGTTTCTTCTCCTAGCAGAGAGAGCCACCTCTCCCCCTCCTCCCCTCTTCCTCCCTAGTTTTTCTTCCCCTTCCCTCCACGCCTCTTCCCTCCCCCTCTTTTTCCCCTTTTGCTTGTCTTCGTTTTATGCTTGTTTGTTTGTTTTTGGCACCCATACTATCTGAAAATTAGTCATGATTTAACGGATCTTATTTGAGATTGGGATGATTGTATCTTTGACGTCATTTTTTACGTTTGTAATCTCATAGCTTCGGCTATAGTTGCTTCAGAGTTTTTTGCTCTGTATTGTAAGAACTTTATGCTCGTATTATCTTTGAATGAATATGACTGGAATGTTTTCCCCTTCAAATAAAAAAATAAATTAAAAATTAAAAATTAAAAAAAAAGCTACTTCATTTATGGAGTGACTTATAGAATTACTCATTTTTATGCAAAAGCCATGATAGATTCTATAAACTCGGTGGAGAAGGATAGCAGCTGGATGGGGCATATCATTGAGGATATAAAATTGGAACTCCAGGTGTTTAAATGGTGGCAACTTACTTTTACCAGGAGGGAAGAAAATCATGTGGCCCATTTATTAGCTAAATATGCGGTGGAACATGCCCATGAATCTTGTTGGAAAGATGTACCCTTTGACTGTATTCGTGATGCTGTATTACTAGAGCAAGCTTCTCTAGTTTCTTGAATTATAATGAGAAGTCCGTTTTTTATCAAAAAAAAAAAAAAAAAGAATTACTCATTTTTACCGTAATTTTAAACAAATGAAATGATATTAAAGATAAACAAAAATTAATTAAAAACATTAAAAAATACATTAAAAATTAAAAAAATTAAAATATTAATTAAAATATATAAATATAACTTGTAATAAATAAACAATTAAAAAATAAAATTATTAATTGCATAATTAACTTTAATAATATTTACGGCTGGAAAGGAACTTTAATAATACTAGCTAGAATGATAGGATGTACGATCGTGTGTTTAAATTGTGTATATATACATTATTGTTGAGGCACAGCTGCAAAATAGAGGAAAAAAGGGCATCTTTTTATTACGAGCCGCGTGAAAAAAAAAACTTATTTCTAGTAGTTTGAATTAAATACATAAATAGTAAAAAGAGTGATTATTGTTTATTGGGGCAGGCTTTTAAAAAGCTCCGTTATTTCGTCGTTTACTCGCTTTTACTTTCTCTATCTCTCTCCTTTCAAACTTGACGGCGACACAGCGATCCTATGACTTCTTTCTTTTTTCGGAGGGGGCCCGCCCTATGATATGCTATTGCTAGAATCTTCTACAACCTATTGATAATTGGTTCGTTTAAAACTTTTTATAAGTTGCTTTTTTTTTCTTTTTTTTTTTTGTTAGTGTGATATAAACGTAAAAATAATTTTAAATATTTTTGGATTTTTTTTTATTTTGAATTGTTTGTTAACTTTTTCTTTTTATGTTAAAAAGTAAAAAATTGTCTAATAAAATGTGAGAGGAAAAAAAAAAGAAAAAAAAAAAGAGAGAAAGTGAAGATGTGTGCATTGCATTGTCCAAAATTCTCTAAATCATATATATATATATATATATATATATATATATATAAAAGCTGAATCACTTTCAAAAATGCCTTAATATTGCGACATGTAGTGTTAACTCTTTTTTTTTTAAAGGATAAACTAGTTTTTTAAGATTGAACCGGTTTTTCAATAGTAAACTGATCATTAAATTAGCTTAATTAAATGCATTTAATTATATTTCAATAATTTTCTTTATATGTGATTTCATTAAATTCAAACATTTAATGCACAATATTAAGTATTATTAATGTCCAAATCAAATAAGGAAATAAATAACACAAATCAAATTATTATGTATTAATACTTTTACTCACTTTAATATTTTTAATTCAAATTTAGAAAATGTTAGACAAGATGATTTTTTTTTCTACATATACTTTATGCATGTAATAACAAATAATTTATAAAATAAGAATTGTTTTTTTTCTAAATAATAAGCCATTGAAAAATAATTTGATTAATAATAGATTATCTACAAAATAATAAAGCCTACAAAATAAAGATCTTCAAATTATTTTGAATTTTTTTTCTCACCGATTTAACTTTCTTTTTTCTTTCTCTCTTCCCACGTCTCTCTCTCAACTCTTCAAATATAACAACCTAAAAAATAACCTGGAGTAATTCTTCTTCTTAATTTTCCATGTGTATGTTGTTTATTTGACAAAAACTACAACTTTAAGAATTAAATTTGTTTTTTTTTTCCTCTCAACTCTTCATCAATAATAACCTAAAAATTCAATCCTGAAGTAATTCTTATTTTTAACCTTTTAAAAATGTAATTTTTAAAAAAATCAATTTTTAAAATCGTACTTATTAAAACTGCAATCTTAAACAAACCCTTAAGAATAACACAACCCTCTCTAAATAATTATAATTGAGTATCAATTGTATTTGTAGGTTGTTTATTTTATTTTATTTTTTTCAGTTTTTTTTTGGATGAAAATTGCAACTTCTGAATTAAGATAATAAATTGTTTGGGTTTTTAGTGGGCTAATGGAAGATTATAGTGTGTTTATTTGATTTTTGTGCAAAAAAAAAAAAATAGAAACTCTTTCAAAACACTAAAGAGATAATTAAACATTGAACCTTAGAAGATTAATTATCTAATCGTGTTAGATGTTGAGTGCAATATTTTGTTTTATTAGGTACTTATAAAATAAAAATATTTTGTTTACTTTTGCACTTTATTTGATTTCGTCTAGGATTTCTATTTAATTGAAAATTTTGTTGCTTGGATTTATCTTCGTGTATCTATGTGTAAATTTTTCATGACAGTAAATTGATTATTTTTATATTTGTTTTTCTAGAAAGTTTCTTTGTATTGAAATATAATAGGTATCACACCAATAAGATTTTATGTTGTAATTCATTTGAATATTTTATTGGATTTTTTTTTTTTCGTTTTTGTGATTTACTCGATTTTCTAGCATTTTTTGGAAAGTGTTGAAGAGATTTATTTAATTACATTAAATATTGAGTAAAATATGTGTTTTATTTTTTTGGTGAAATATGTGTTTTATTTTGTATTGAATAGAAGAGACAATTCCCTATCTGCTAGGGTTTCATCTCTAGCAACCATTGGAGGGGGAGAACAAAGGTTCTCCCCCTCTCCCTCTTCTGCCTCCCCCCTCCCCTCCCATCACCATCTTTCGCTTAGCAAGCTAGCCTATTAACCTGATGCCACTAGCTCTTTTGGGCCTTTTTTTTTTTCCTTTCCCTTCCTTTCCCTTCTTCCTCCTCCTTTGGTCCATAGTTGTTTTTGTTTCTTTCTGTATTTGCTTTTGTTGTTTTTTTTCTGCTTGTTTAAGTACACTTTTGTGGGTGATGCTCTTGGGATTTCACTCAAACTTTCCCCTCCATTTGAGTGTGCCGCCGATCTCCTCCATGTACTCTGCCGCCCACCGTCCTCTATTAGGCCTTTTCTCGTGCCCCCACCGCGATAAGTTTCCAATGCCCCTTCCGTTTTCGGTTTCCGGCAAGCGTACGATCGGCTCTTCTTGCCAGCTACTGTCATCCTCTTTGTGTACTTTTTATGTTGTTTATTTTCCTCTAATTTTGTTTGGTTTTCCTTTTTTTGTTCTTTCTATCTTGTTTTGTTTCCTTGTAATCGTTTTTGTTTTTGCTTGTAATAATGTTCGGTCCTCTCTCTCGATCTACCCGCCTGATGCCCTTCGAGTTTGTTGCTTTGGTCCAGACCTTTGGGCTGTAAATGTGAACATCATCCTGGTTTTGGGTTGAGGAGGATGAGCTTTGGCTTGGGATTCTTTGCCATCAGTGTTGAGGAATAAGAGCTACCTATGCATTGGTTTGAGTCTGTTTGGCGCAAATCTACTGTTTAATTTGAAAATTAGTCATAGGTTAGCAGATTTTGTTTAAGTCTGGAATGTAATGCATCATCTCTAATGCTTATAACCTCGTAGGTTCGTCTATGGTTGCTTCGAAGCTTTTGCTCAATGTTATTTGAGCTTTATGCTTGTTTATCAATGAATGAGACAGAACTGATTCATTTCCAAAAAAAAAAAAAAAAAAATAGAAGAGAGAATATTTTTGTTTATTGAGTGAAGATTTTATTTTGATTTAGAGTCTTATTAAGTACATGTTTGGTACACTTCAAAATAGAAAAAAGTACATGTTTAGTAATAACTGGTGTATAACATTTAGTATGCATTTTTATTAAAAGAGACGTAATAGATTTTTGCACACGCCTATTTTAACTTATAATGAAAAGTAAGATGAGATGCATTTAGGATCAACAAAGTTCTCTGTAGTGTCCCAGAATTTTCAAAGCTATTTAAATAGATTATTTTGATAATGAGGTTATTTTAATATCCATTGTAGCTAAGGATTTTAATTCTTGGGAAATTTATGAGAGTGGTAATTAGAGAATGGTAATTGGTGAAATAGTATAGGGTTGGTGAAATAGTATAGGGTTGGTGGAATAGTAAAATGAGGGTATAATTGTAAATTGAAGATAGAATGAGGGTATAATTGTAAATTGAAGGTAGAATAGTATAGGGTTGGTGAAATAGTATGGGGTTGGTGAAATAGTATAGGGTTGGTGAAATAGTAAAATGAGGGTATAATTGTAAATTGAAGATAGAATGAGGGTATAATTGTAAATTGAAGGTGGAATAGTATAGGGTTGGTGGAATAGTATAGGGTTGGTGAAATAGTAAAATGAGGGTATAATTGTAAATTGACGGTAGAATAGTGTTTGATTTTCTCCTATAAATAGAGCTCTTCTCCTTCAGAATTTTCACCACTCATCTCCTCTCCCATCTCTTGCATATATTCTTCCTTCTTCCGCTTTTTACTCGGTCTTTCTTCTTTCTAAGAGTGTTTACTCAGAACAGAGAGAGAAAGGGCGAGACCAAGCGCTACAAGAAAGAAAGAACACAAGAGATAGCGGACTTTAGAAAGTAATTTCAAAAGATATACTAGTGGTGTTAGTCATATTGGAGCAACTGGATTCCTTCATACCACTTTTAGCTTCAGTCTAGAGGTAAGTAAATTCACTACCCCTTCTAAAGTTACTTCATGTCATGCTATTTATTCATTCTTTAGTAAATTGTAAATGATTATTTTATTTACGTATTATGAAGTTATGTTGCATGCATGAAGGATTTCTAAAAGAATTATTTAGAAAGTTTATATTTCTTTAAAGGCTTTTTAAGCACAACAAGTTTATATTTGGAAAAGTTTCCATTTTAAGAAAAGAAAGTTGAGAAATGATGATGATTATAAGAAAGAAAAATGATGATAAACCCTCCTACATGTTGCCCTAAGATGCATCAAAAGAAGTACAAAGAAAAGTACAAGAGATGAGATAAATGTTTATGAAATGAGGGCACATGTATGGAGGAGAGTATTTTTGGCCCCAAGATAAGATAAGATGAGAGTTCGGTACCGATACTCGGATGGAGGCGAAACCACTGAAGGAGGCTATGCCAGAAGGTGGTATTCCATCAACTAGACCGTTGAGTGCACCAAGAAAGAGTTAATTGACGGTCGGGCATGGCTGTGGCCACAGTTCAGTGCCATGGTCACAAGGACCCGCAACCCTCGTACACAGGGGTAATAGTGTACATGGGCCTATTATGAGAAAATGATACCATATTTTCAACGATGATATGCTATGATGATTTACAAAGATTATTTATAATGATGCATTATGATGATGATTTATAAAGATGATTTACAACGATGATCTATTACTAGATGTAATAGTATGTATATGTTACGGGAGATGCAACCGTACATACAGATATTATTATGGCTAGAATTATATTTATTTGCGAAAATGATTTTCAAAACTGAGAACAAGGAGTAAAACTATTTATGGTTGTGGATTTTACTTGCTGGGCCCCCTTTGGGCTCATTCAGTTTTATTTCTTGTTTTCAGGTAGAAAGGATGCTGGAATAGGAGGCCGGAATGGGGTGGGAATAATTATTAATTTTCAAAGTCTTTTCATATAAGTTATTGTAATGATATGATATTCCGCAACTAAAGTTTAATGTTTTCTAATTCCGCTTGTAATAAAATCTCTTGAATAATGTTTTACGCATTTATTGTATCTTTTAAAATCAAGTACTCTGATAGACCTTATAGATCTTTGCAAGAATTTTTGTTGAAAAAGAAGAAAAGTGGCAAACTCAGCCTTAACGGGCTGGGGATGTTACAATTTTGGTATCAGAGCAAAGGTTATAAGGTTCTGGCAGACTTTTCAAAAAAAAAAAAAAAAAAAAAATTTTGGGGGGTTAATGAGAAGCCACATTCCGGCCAAGTAGAGTGTGCATTGTTGTGTGGTCTCTAATAAATGATGCATGAGCATTTTTCTAATGGTTAATTTTTTGTTAAAAAAAAAAAAAAAAAAAAAAAAAAACAAAAATCATCTTAGTGTGATTAATTTGGAGGATTTTATTATTGTGATCATGTTAATGACGGAGATGAATTTTTATTTTATAGATAGGTTGTGATCTATAGTATCTGCCTATTTGGATTTGCGGCAGTTTTCTAGAGTATCGATTGATAAGGATATATTTTAAGGTGTCTCGAGGATTTAGAAAAGATTATTGATCATGATTTAAAAATCGTATGATGATTTTATAAGATTTAGGTTACGAGATGATTTGTGAAATTAATTTGATGACAAAATGGTTTTATTGATTTAGGTTGTGAGACAAATGGTGTAAGTGACTTAGTAACGAATGGTCTTATGGATGTCGGTTGTGAAATGATTCTTGAACTGAATTAATGATATAAGAGTTTATATGAGTTTTTGGTAATGGCTAAGGTTTGATCGATGACAATAATGATACTATGATTGATGTTATAATATATGGATTGATGAATAAGGATTACGTAATGGCATGAAGTGAATGCCTAAGTATTGCAGGGACAAATGCAAATAAGGTATACCCTAGAATCTATAAGATATTTTGAGATATAAAGTTGTGGTTTAAGGATTTTGATATTTTCAAATGATTGTGAAGACTTTAAGGTACAATTCACGAAATCTTTGAGGTGATTCTTAGAATTTGAGGTGTTAGGTTTTCTGTAATTGAGGTAAATTATATTGAAGTGATGCTTAAAGTTTTGAGGATGAATTGATGCTCCTAGGTTGTGGATAATATTTAAATTTTGAGGCATTAGTGGATCTGAAATTATGAGAAATTTTAGTTACATGCCAAAGCTTTTGATATAATTTTCTTTTACTAAGTAAAGATAATGGATTATTATTCTTGAGGTAAATTGAAGCATAAAGGTAAGAGTTGAAAGACAATATAATACAGTGATATAATATAGTGACATGATCTAAATTTTTCTTATAAGATATATGTTCAATGATATTAAGGTATTTTAGAGGTTGAAAACATGTGATGGTGCATACTTAGATGTTTTATTGAGTGATTAACTTTTTTAAACAGATTGTTTGTTTAAAGGAAGTTATTACAATGACAGAATGATTTCATAATGAATATTAAATGAGTACTGAATGATTACGAAAAGAAATGTTTGGAGAACAAGCTCCTTATAATATTACATACCAGTGTCCATCAAAAAAAAAAAAAAAAAAGAAAAAGAAGGGAATTTGTTGCATAAAGAGACACGTGGTAATGATGAGCAGATGATTCCTCAGAGCTGCTCCAGGAAATTATTTCTGCATAGAGAAAACCTAGTATGAGCAGAATCGTATATATATTTATATAATTGAATTATCAAAGAGAATATTTATTTCTAATGAGGTACCTGACTAGAGCGTGTGCGGAGAGACTTGCAACACCCCTGAACATCGACCCGGAGTTTTTCGTGCTGTCGCTGGAGACGTTCGGTATTCTTCTCCATTTCTAGCATCTTTGGTCCCAAGTATTCTGCATAAGATAACATCATCTTTTTCAGCTGAGTATTCTCCTGCTTCAAATCCACGTGTTTTCGTTTGTAGTATTTGAGCAGTCGCTGTAAGACCCCAATTTGGTTTCTTGAGACTTTCAGCTCAACATTTCTAGCACTCAAACGTTGTGCCATGTCAGAAACTGAAGCAGTACCTTGGATACTGAATGCCAATGAATTATTAATAGCATCAGTATCCGACCTATCAGCTAAGAATGTTTGATTCCGTGGAATTACAAAACCTTTGGCCACTGCTACAGCAGTAGAATCATGGAGCATGACAGAATCGTGAATAGTGATAGGACGATTGTCAAAGACAAAAGTTGGCTGCCATACGTTAGGATATGCAGCAGGTTCATTAGGGTGTGAAATAGGTACGACGGGATGTATAGCAGGCACTTCAGGGGGAACAACAGGCACCTCCGGTTGCACGTCAGGCATAACAATGGGTTGTGCTGCAGGAGCAACATTCAAATCGAGGTTGTTAATGGATGATGATGATACTCCCATATTTAGGAGAGTAAGGAAAAATAGTTGAGAATACGAAGAAATTGGGAGAGATGAAGTACTGAGAAGAGACTAAGCGTTAGGAACTGAAGAGAATTTTTTTTGAAGTTTCTGGAAGTAGCAGACGAGTGGCTTTAAAGGAATTTTTCACTTCAGGTGAAATAAACAGTAAACAACAAAGCGTTAGGCGACCTCGGGCCGCGATGGAAATTTTGTCAAAAGATCCCGTGGAAGTAGGATCTTGTCTCCTGTCATAAATTCGACTGAGCTCATTTTTCAAAACCACTGTTCAATCAACGACTTCGAATACCATGCGTGGGCAACTGAATGAATTGTCATGCCAACGCGCACCACGCGCTCGTTCGTTATCCAGAAACCCTTCATATAAATTCACACCTCTTTCTCCATTGCAACGCATGCCTTCTGATCATACCCCTTCACCTGAAATCTTCTGTTAATAGCCTTCCATACAATGAAAGCTCGACTGTTCTCCTAGTTGAGGGTATCCTCAAGAGAAAAATGCAGCATCACAACATGATTCACAAACCCAACACCTTATACTCTCAGTGGTAAACCATTGAAGCAAGATTATCCTTGATCATGCTCCTCAAGATAAGCATCTCTCTTTTCTTCAAGTCTTCATACATGACAGAAGAGAGAGAGCTTCCGATGTGGGTATTTTGATAGTCTCAGAAGGAGTCACATGCACATCAGGTCCTGAAATGCTTATCAAATTTTTTTTTTTCTGGAAAACAACAGGACTATCAGTCTCTCTTTTTCTCTTCTTGACCTTGCAAGACCCAAGAGAGAGAGATTTTAGCATGTGTACTTTGGAACTTCCAGCTTGAAAACTTACCCATATCTTGCTTTGCTTGCTGATCAATTTAATTTCTAGAGCGTAGCAAGGCACCACATGTATTAGTCAAGAATGGATGAGAATCTTGCATTTCAAATTGAGTTGGACTAATAATTTCAAGTTTCTTTTGCTGAGTTACGAGTTATCAAGTAAAGATGTAGTACAGAGAGATTTTGCTGATATTGTAACATCGACGCAAGATTTGGGATGAGAAAATAGAAATAAATTGTGTATTTAGAATGAATCGAATTATGATGTCACTTCTGAGGTATATTCATGTAATGATGTTTGAATATTGGTGCTATTTACTTTTACAGGTTTATGATGGTGAGAAGTTAATAATTATTAGAGCATCATATTAAAATTTCGTATGCATGATTTGGAATACTGAGATACTAAAAAGAATATAGGCGGGGATGATTTTTACACCTTTTTGATAAGATTGATTAAATTAGATCGAGAAAAATATTGCAGGCTTGAAAGGAGGACTATGATGTTTTGAGGTATGAACTATTGATTACACGATTTATTAATTTGATGTTTAAACCTTGATTGTAGACTGTTGATGAATAACTCGATTGTTGTTATTGAGGTTGGAAAGAAACAATGGAAAAGATTTTGAGGTAAGATTTTAGTGTGAATTGATGAATGATTGCAGAAAGTGAGACTTTAGACTGTGAATAAGATTTACTCATAGAAGAAGGAGATGGAATTTCAATATGATAAAAGAGAGTAAGCTTTGATGAAGGATTGAAAGGAATATTATTTGAATCCCTCAACTTGAAGATTGGACGATAATATTATAGGTTTTAATTTCGAGGACGAAATTCTAATAAGGAGGGAAGATTGTAGTGTCCCAGAATTTTCAAAGCTATTTAAATAGATTATTTTGATAATGATGTTATTTTAATATCCATTGTAGCTAAGGGTTTTAATTCTTGGGAAATTTATGAGAGTGGTAATTAGAGAATGGTAATTGGTGAAATAGTAAAGTGAGGGTATAATTGTAAATTGAAGATAGAATGAGGGTATAATTGTAAATTGAAGGTAGAATAGTATAGGGTTGGTGAAATAGTATAGGGTTGGTGAAATAGTAAAATGAGGGTATAATTGTAAATTGAAGATAGAATGAGGGTATAATTGTAAATTGAAGGTAGAATAGTATAGGGTTGATGGAATAGTATAGGGTTGGTGAAATAGTATAGGGTTGGTGAAATAGTAAAATGAGGGTATAATTGTAAATTGAAGATAGAATGAGGGTATAATTGTAAATTGAAGGTAGAATAGTGTTTGGGGTTGGTGAAATAGTATAGGGTTGGTGAAATAGTAAAATGAGGGTATAATTGTAAATTG
>NC_081545.1:6764489-6767189 GCF_901000735.1 Corylus avellana | reverse complement strand
ACATATTACATGTTCAGTCTTGTCATTTTTGTTATTAAAAGTATTTTTTGATTTTGTTAATAAATATTAATAACAGCTGAAAATGTATAAAAACATGTAGTTACCAAATAAATAAATAATTTTTTAATAATAAAATAAAAGCTCTATTTTTACTGAATTACGTTTGAAGTCACTTTTGTGTCCATCTTGCGTCACTCTAAAAATGGTATACTTTTTAAAATCACCATTGAATTTGTGATTGATCATTATTGAATTTTGATCAAATTATAATTTTAAAAGCCACATCATTAACATTCTGTTAGGGTTTCTTCTCCTAACAGAGAGAGCCACCTCTTCCCCTCGTCCCCTCTTCCTCCCTAGTTTTTCTTCCCCTTCCCTCCACGCCTCTTCCCTCCCCCTCTTTTTCCCCTTTTGCTTGTCTTCGTTTTATGCTTGTTTGTTTGTTTTGGCACCCATGACTATCTGAAAATTAGTCATGAGTTAACGGATCTTATTTGAGATTGGGATGATTGTATCTTTGACGTCATTTTTTACGTTTGTAATCTCATAGCTTCGGCTATAGTTGCTTCAGAGTTTTTTGTTCTGTATTGTAAGAACTTTATACTCGTATTATCTTTGAATGAATATGACTGGAATGTTTTCCCCTTCAAATAAAAAAATAAATTAAAAATTAAAAATTAAAAAAAAAAAAAAAAAAAAAAAAGCTACCTCATTTATGGAGTGACTTATAGAATTACTCATTTTTATGCAAAAGCCGTGATAGATTCTATAAACTCAGTGGAGAAGGATAGCAGCTGGATGGGGCATATCATTGAGGATATAAAATTGGAACTCCGGGTGTTTAAACGGTGGCAACTTACTTTTACTAGGAAGGAAGGAAATCATGTGGCCCATTTATTAGCTAAATATGCGGTGGAACATGCCCATGAATCTTGTTGGAAAGATATACCCCCTAACTGTATTCGTGATGCTGTATTACTAGAGCAAACTTCTCTAGTTTCTTGAATTATAATGAAAAGTCCGTTTTTTATCAAAAAAAAAAAGAATTACTCATTTTTACCGTACTTTTAAACAAATGAAATGGTATTAAAGATAAACTAAAATTAATTAAAAACATTAAAAAATACATTAAAATTTTAAAAAATTAAATTATTAATTAAAATATATAAATATAACTTGTAATAAATAAACAATTAAAAAATAAAATTATTAATTGCATAATTAACTTTAATAATATTTACGGCTGGAAAGGCACTTTAATAATACTAGCTAGAATGATAGGATGTAGGATCGTATGTTTAAGGGTGCGTTTGGGAGTGCGTTTTTAAAAAAATAATCTGCGATTTTAAACCAAATCGCAACTTTAAGGTGTTTGGGATTGCGATTTTAAAAACGCAAATTTTAAAATCGCAGAAAAATCTGCGATTTCCATAAGCTGATTAGAGGGTGCTTATTTGAAAAAGTGCGAATTTAAAACAAAATCACGATTTCTATTAAAAATATATTTGGCGTAATAGTTACCTTTTTTAGAACGGGAATGAAAAAAATACCAAGAATACCCACCTAAAATATATTAAAACCATTCTTTTCTCTTTTTTTTTTTTTCTTCATCCTCCTTGTCTTGTTCATCCTTATTGGTAATTTGGTCATGAAACCGCAATTATATGCTAATGTTATCCAAACACTCAATTGATAAAAAAAGTACTTTTTAGTATGTTTTACCAAACGCCTATGCGGTTTTAAAAAGTAACGATTTTAAAAACACAATTTTTAAAAACACAATTTTTAAAATCGCACTTATTGAAATCGCACTCCCAAACGGGCCCTAAATTATGTATATATACATTATTGTTGAGGCACAGCTGCAAAATAGAGGAAAAAAGGGCATCTTTTTATTACGAGCCGCGTGAAAAAAAAAAACTTATTTGTAGTAGTTTGAATTAAATACATAAATAGTAAAAAGAGTGATTATTGTTTATTGGGGCAGGCTTTTAAAAAGCTCCGTTATTTCGTCGTTTACTCGCTTTTACTTTCTCTATCTCTCTCCTTTCAAACTTGACGGCGACACAGCGATCCTATGACTTCTTTCTTTTTTCGGAGGGGGCCCGCCCTATGATATGCTATTGCTAGAATCTTCTACAACCTATTGATAATTGGTTCGTTTAAAACTTTTTATAAGTTGCTTTTTTTTTCTTTTTTTTTTTTGTTAGTGTGATATAAACGTAAAAATAATTTTAAATATTTTTGGATTTTTTTTTATTTTGAATTGTTTGTTAACTTTTTCTTTTTATGTTAAAAAGTAAAAAATTGTCTAATAAAATGTGAGAGGAAAAAAAAAAGAAAAAAAAAAAGAGAGAAAGTGAAGATGTGTGCATTGCATTGTCCAAAATTCTCTAAATCATATATATATATATATATATATATATATATATATAAAAGCTGAATCACTTTCAAAAATGCCTTAATATTGCGACATGTAGTGTTAACTCTTTTTTTTTTAAAGGATAAACTAGTTTTTTAAGATTGAACCGGTTTTTCAATAGTAAACTGATCATTAAATTAGCTTAATTAAATGCATTTAATTATATTTCAATAATTTTCTTTATATGTGATTTCATTAAATTCAAACATTTAATGCACAATATTAAGTATTATTAATGTCCAAATCAAATAAGGAAATAAATAACACAAATCAAATTA
>NC_081545.1:6758614-6764389 GCF_901000735.1 Corylus avellana | reverse complement strand
GGTAGAAAGGATGCTGGAATAGGAGGCCGGAATGGGGGTGGGAATAATTATTAATTTTCAAAGTCTTTTCATATAAGTTATTGTAATGATATGATATTCCGCAACTAAAATCTAATGTTTTTTTAATTCCGCTTGTAATAAAATCTCTTGAAAGAAAATGTTTTACGCATTTATTGTATCTTTTAAAATCAAGTACTCTGATAGACCTTATAGATCTTTGCAAGAATTTTTGTTGAAAAAGAAGAAAAGTGGCAAACTCAGTCTTAACGGACTGGGGATGTTACATTCTCTCTCTCTCTAACCCCCTCCCCTCTCTGCTAGGGTTTCATCTCTAGCAGCCGTCGGAGGGGGCTCCCCCTCCGGCCCTCCTCCCCTCTCCCTCTTCTGCCTCCCCCCTCCTCTCCCATCGCCCTTTTTGCTTAGCGAGCTAGCCTATTTATCTGATGCCCCTAGTTCTTTGGACGATTTTTTTCCTTTCCCTTCTCTCCGCCTCTTCCCCCTCCTTTGGTCCCTAGTTGTTTTTGTTTCTTTCTGTATTTGCTTTTATTGTTTTTTTGCTTGTTTAGGTACACTTTGTGGGTGATGCTCTTGAGGTTTCACTCAAACTTCCCCCTCCATTTGAGTGCGCTGCCAATCTCCTCTGCGTGCTCCGCCGCCCACCGTCCTCTATTGGGCCTTTTCTCGTGCCCCCACCGCGATGAGCTTCCAACACCCCTTCTGTTTTCGGTTTTCAACAAGCGCGCAATTGGCTTTTCTTTCCAGCTACAGTTATCCTCTTTGTGCGCTTTTTATGTTGTTTATTTCCCTGTAATTTTGCCTGTCTTTTCTTTTTTTGTTCTTTCTGTCTTGTTTTGTTTCCCTGTAATCGTTTTTGTTTTTGCTTGTAATAATGCTCGGTCCTCTCTCTCGATCTGCCCGCCTGATGCCCTTCGGGTTTGTTGCTTTGGTCCAGACCTTTGGGTTGTGGATGTGAACGTTATCCTGACTTTCAGGTTGAGGAGGATGAGCTTTGGCTTGGGGTTATCTGCTCTCAATGCAGAGAAATAAGAGTTACCTATGCGCTAATTTGAGTCTGTTTGGCACAAATCTGCTGTTTAATTTGAAAATTAGTCATAAGTTAGCGAATTTTGTTTGAGTTTGGAATGTAATACATCATCTTTAACACTTGTAATCTCGTAACTTCAGCTATGGTTAATTCAAAGCTTTTGCTCTGTGTTATTTGCGTTCTATGCTCGTTTATCAATAAATGAGACTGAACTGATTCCTTTCCAAAAAAAAGATGGAATGCATTTAAGTGTTTGAAATTAAATTATAATAAAGAATTTCGTGCATAGCGCGTGTTATGTGCTAGTTTTATTTAAAATAACTAACAAAATTTTTTCCTTTTATTTTAGTTTAAAAATTTTTTTAAAATAGTTTTCATTGGATTATCTATTTTTTTCTACGTATCATTTAAGCTTTTTCACATTTGAAAAATTACTTAACTCAAATACGTTTTTTTTTTTGTTGGGGAAAGTCCACATAACCCCCTCAAACTACCACTCAATTGACAATGTCCCTCCCAAACTTTCAATTGTGACAATGTCCCCCCCAAATTACCAAAAATTGTCAATGTTCCCCCTAATGACGAAATTACCCTTAGTAAAATTAAAATAAAAAAAAAAAATAAAAAAAATAAAAAAAATAAAAACTAAAACTAAAACTTCTAGAAAAAACCTAAAACTAACAAAAAATAAAAAATAAAAAATAAAAACCAAACGATGGCCAATTTTTTTTTTTAAATCAATTTTGTAAGAAAAAAATTAAAATAACTTCTATTTTTTTTTTTTATAAAACTTGAATTTTTTTTTTTAATTTTTGTTTTATAATTTTATTTAAATAAAAATTTACGTTTTAAAAAATAAAATTTTCGTTTAATAAAATGAAATTTTTTGTTTTTTAAAACTATATAAAAAAATAGTTTTTTTAAAAATTAAAAATTTTTGTAAAAAAAAAATTGTTTTTTTTTACAAATATTATCTTTAAATTAAAATTTTTCGTTTTTTAAAAAAATTAATTTTTTTTTTATAAAATTTATAGGGATATTTTTGTCTTATTGAAAAATCTATAGGGGCATTTTTGTCTTATTGCTAGTCTTAGGGGGGACATTGACAATGTTTTGGTAGTTTGGAGGGGACATTGTCACAATTGAAAGTTTGGGGGGGACATTGTCAATTGGGTGGTAGTTTGAGGGGGGTATGTGGACTTTACCCTTTTTTTTTTTTAGGCTTTTGATTAGAGATAATAAAAAAAATAAATAAATAAATAAATAAACATCTAGGAGGCTCGGGAGAAGCCAATTTTTTTTTTGTCCCCTCTCGGCCTCTCTGCTTAAAATATATGATGATGACGATGATCCAAATCCGCTGCCGTAAAATCTGGTTTATCCATTGTAATCATATTTGCTTTCTGGTGGGTCTAATTATTATGCTCTCAAAGTTTTTATTGCTATTTTGTTGCTGCTCTATTGTTTGGAGATTAAATCAAACCATACATAATGAAAGTGAGTAGATTGGTGATGAGTGCATTGTTGGCCGCGTGGGTCCGGCCAGCATCACCCTCTTTGCCTTAATTCCCTTTGCTTCATTGGCAATGTAGAAAGTCTAGGCCAGTTATCATAAAATGCCCCTTCTGCCTTGAAAATCAAAGCACACAGTTGGCATTACAGCTAGAGCTTAATAAGTACAGAATTGACTATTCATTCCCTTTAACCTCTTAATTCAATATTTCAATTGACTGGGGGTCAACTATATAAAATTTATATATAAACTAACTAGGTTCAAATTAGGAGTACCGATGCGTGTTCATGTGTCGAGTTCAGGTTGTGTCATAGCATTAATATAAGGCTATATAGTTCAACTTTAATCCGACTCATTTAATTAATGGGGTTAGACCTCTCAATCCTAATTCACTAATTTTGTGTTAGGTTCGTGTCGAATTTGCGAATTGTGTCAAAAATTGTTAACTCAAAATGTCGCGTTTCGGGTTTTAGTCATTCGAGGTATAGGTATAAGACTGTATATGTCAATTCCAACCTGATACCCAAAATTTAAAAGTTACTCTTAAATTTAGGCTTTTTTTTTTTTTTAATAATGTACTACCCCCTCCAAAATTCACTTTTTACCCCCCGTCCCCCAAAAGTCTCTTCTTTTTTTTTTTTGCCCCGTACTTAAACGTCTAGTTCTATTCCTCCAAGTGTGAGTATAAAATGATTGAGTCTCATATTAGAAATATGTTACAAGTGTAAGAACGGTTAATATAGCATAGTTAAACCAAAATATTAAGGTCTAAACTTTTAAAAATTGAGTAGTGTCATAATATACTATATTGGGTCGCACTATAAAACTCTTTGAAAGTGTCAATTTTTCAAACAATACAAAGAGACTAAAAGATCAAATGATATTTATTCAAATTATAAGTGGCAGTTTTATAAATAATCATTAGAATAATGTTACTCTTCACACATATTTATCATACTTATAGTCGATTGATGTTTCGTATTTTAAGTAATTTATAATGTCAATTATTTAAAAAAAATGAATTCATTTAAAAACTAATATAATTTGAATGTGAGAAATAAATAAGTTTGAAATATAACTTATTGTATAAATTCAACCAAACAAGGCACTTCACTAATGGTACATCGGTTTGTAGGTGAGAAAATCTAAGTTTTTTTATTGCAAAATATTTTGACCTTTTCTTTTCAACGGTTGGTAGTAGATGCTAACTAATTAAAGTACCCAACTGTCCACCATACTGACCCAAGTCAAAAGAATTATGGGGCCAAAGCTGCCTTTGTCTCTCTCTCTCTCTCTCTCCCCCCTCCCCCCACACACACAAAATAATGGTAATTTCCTTTCTTTATTTTTATTTGGGCATAAAATCAAATTTATTCTTATATGCTATTTTAGATAATAATCAAATACCTCTAAGCTTATCACACTATTTGAATAAATACCTAATAATACAAATGTATATTTATAATTTTTTTATCACCTCCTTTCTTATATTTTCTACTTTCTACCAAATTTCGTGGAAAACAAAAAAAAATATATTCGAAAATCTTTAGTGTTTTCTCAAAATTTTCATTTTAGACATGAGTTTTTAATTTAATTAATGTAATACTTGAGTTCATAAAGATTTTAAATCTAAGACTAATAGTCATTTTTCTTTTAAAAAAACAAAATAACATGAAAAGATTGTTATACCATTTTCATTTCAAATATTAAAAATCCAAAGAGAAAGGAACAGAAAAGGCCTAGCTAGCCACAAGCAGTAGCCAATGAATTGTGATTCACTGCATTTAGTTATCCAAAGTGTTATAGCATATATGGTCATATGGGATAACTTGTCCGCCTAGGTAGTCAGACAGCTCATAATTTATTTGGACATGTGAAGCGCATATATATGTTCTCACATTAACAATTTAGACAGCTAATTGTTGTGGATCCAATCCGTAGCCACCTCCTTTGACACAAGGTATAATGAAATTTGAAAAAGGATAGACAATTTTGGAATATTTTTTCCAAGAAAAAAAAAAAAAAAAAAAACTTATTTGATAAAATCCTGTATGTGTGGTCTTTGTTTTTCAGTTGAACGAGAGTTATCAGGGTCTACAAAATGGATCCCATGTTGCCTGGCATCTTGGAACAAGGATGAAGTCGGCAATTGCCATTTTCGACCATAATTCAAGATGTCAACAAATCACTGTTTAAACATGTTTCGTTGATTATAACTCACTAATTAATTACACTTTTCATATCTTAAAAATACATAAAAGACAGACTCACATTGAAACAACAAAACCAAGAAAGCTGCATATATTATATTAAACCTATGATTATATATGAACAACTAAGTGCCATTTAATTTTTTTCTTAAAAAAAATCTTCAATAACTATCTAAGATCCTTGTCTTTAGCTAACTTGTTGATTTTATTAGTGAATCTAATGAGCTTGTTTATAGTAAAGAATGTGCATTGCACTTTCCAAAGCTCAGTAGATCATACTCTTTTGTGAACACAGGGAAGGGGATAGCTTCATGACAAATCTGTGATCAAGTTGTTACATGTTTCAATGGTCGACCTGTTAATTTTGATTATCGTTGGAGTTTGTTTAGAATTGTGTTTGACAAATAAAATTTTTGTTTATAGAAAAGAGTTTTTTTTGAAAAAAGATTTATTTTCAAGTTGTCTTAAGTTTTTTTAAGAAAAAAAAAAAGAAAAAGTTTTTTATCGACAATTAACCGACTTAACCGATTTTTCAAGTAAATTTTGAATTTTATCTCGTAACTTTTTTTATTGTGCTTGTCCAGCTGATTTGTGGTTATCATTTTGATCCATGTTCCATGAATTTATTTTTTTCTTTTCAGTTATAAAACATATTCTTTACTAATTATGTAGTTACAAGAAAAAGAAAATGTTTTTTTTTTTTTTTTTTGAGTTTTTTTACCAAACATATCAATTTTTATTTAACACAACTTTTTAAATTCTTTAGTGCAATATTACAAAGCAGGCTTTGAGTTGTGCATCATGAACTAAATTTTTTTATCAGGTGGCTAAAGTATAAATAAGGGATAAGTCTAATTTTTAAGCTTAAAATTATATATTTAACTTAATAAAAAAAATTAAGAAAAAAAAAATCAAAACTAGAGGGTGCCATGACTCCCTTAGCCTTGAACTTTTTGGTATTCTACTATTAATTGAGTTACCAGCTTCTTCATTTCATGAACAACCAT
>NC_081545.1:6739540-6758514 GCF_901000735.1 Corylus avellana | reverse complement strand
TATGTGCCACATGTCAACGTCTGATTGGTCCACGTGTCAATCCTAACGGTCAACTAACGGATGGACTAATTTGGTCACTTATCAAAACCACAGGGACCTCCTATGATAAAAATGAAACCACAGGGGGGGAAAAAAATAAAGTTGAAAAACTCTAGGGGGGTTTGGGGTTTGGAGTATTTAACCCATCAAATTATTATGTATTAATACTTTTACTCACTTTAATATTTTTAATTCAAATTTAGAAAATGTTAGACAAGATGATTTTTTTTTTTCTACATATACTTTATGCATGTAATAACAAATAATTTATAAAATAAGAATTGTTTTTTTCTAAATAATAAGCCATTGAAAAATAATTTGATTAATAATAGATTATCTACAAAATAATAAAGCCTACAAAATAAAGATCTTCAAATTATTTTGGATTTTTTTTCTCACCGATTTAACTTTCTTTTTTCTTTCTCTCTTCCCACGTCTCTCTCTCAACTCTTCAAATATAACAACCTAAAAAATAACCTGAAGTAATTCTTCTTCTTAATTTTCCATGTGTATGTTTTTTATTTGACAAAAACTACAACTTTAAGAATTAAATTTGTTTTTTTTTTCCTCTCCACTCTTCATCAATAATAACCTATAAAAATTCAATCCTGAAGTAATTCTTATTTTTAACCTTTCAAAAATGCAATTTTAAAAAAAATCAATTTTCAAAATCGTACTTATTAAAACTGCAATCTTAAACAAACCCTTAAGAATAACAGAACCCTCTCTAAATAATTATAATTGAGTATCAATTGTATTTGTAGGTTGTTTATTTTATTTTATTTTTTTTCAATTTGTTTTTTGATGAAAATTGCAACTTCTAAATTAAGATAATAAATTGTTTGGGTTTTTAGTGGGCTAATGGAAGATTATAGTGTGTTTATTTGATTTTTGTGCAAAAAAAAAAAAGAAAAAAAAAAAAGAATAGAAACTCTTTCAAAACACTAAAGAGATAATTAAACATTGAACCTTAGAAGATTAATTATCTAATCGTGTTAGATGTTGAGTGCAATATTTTGTTTTATTAGGTACTTATAAAATAAAAATATTTTGTTTACTTTTGCACTTTATTTGATTCCGTCTAGGATTTCTATTTAATTGAAAATTTTGCTGCTTGGATTTATCTTCGTGTATCTATGTATAAATTTTTCATGATAGTAAATTGATTATTTTTATGTTTGTTTCTCTAGAAAGTTTCTTTGTATTGAAATATAATAGGTATCACACCAATAAGATTTTATGTTGTAATTCATTTGAATATTTTATTGGATTTTTTTTTTTCGTTTTTGTGATTTACTCGAATTTCTAGCATTTTTTTGAAAGTGTTGAAGAGATTTATTTGATTACATTAAATATTGAGTAAAATATGTGTTTTATTTTTTTGGTGAAATATGTGTTTTATTTTGTATTGAATAAAAGAGACAATTCCCTATCTGCTAGGGTTTCATCTCTAGCAACCATTGGAGGGGGAGAACAAAGGTTCTCCCCCTCTCCCTCTTCTGCCTCCCCCCTCCCCTCCCATCACCATCTTTCGCTTAGCAAGCTAGCCTATTAACCTGATGCCACTAGCTCTTTTGGGCCTTTTTTTTTTTTCCTTTCCCTTCCTTTCCCTTCTCCCTCCTCCTTTAGTCCATAGTTGTTTTTGTTTCTTTCTGTATTTGCTTTTGTTGTTTTTTCTGCTTGTTTAAGTACACTTTGTGGGTGATGCTCTTGAGATTTCACTCAAACTTCCCCATCCATTTGAGTGTGCCGCCGATCTCCTCCATGTGCTCTGCCGCCCGCCGTCCTCTATTGGGCCTTTTCTCGCGCCCCCACCACAATGAGTTTCCAATGCCCCTTCCGTTTTCGGTTTCCGGCAAGCGTGCGATCGGCTCTTCTTTCCGGCTACTGTCATCCTCTTTGTGTGCTTTTTATGTTGTTTATTTCCCTCTAATTTTGTTTGGTTTTCCTTTTTTTGTTCTTTCTATCTTGTTTTGTTTCCTTGTAATCGTTTTTGTTTTTGCTTGTAATAATGCTCGGTCCTCTTTCTCGATCTGCCCACCTGATGCCCTTCGAGTTTGTTGCTTTGGTCCAGACCTTTGGGCTGTAAATGTGAACATCATCCTGGCTTTTGGGTTGTGGAGGATGAGCTTTGGCCTAGGGTTCTTTGCCATCAGTGTTGAGGAATAAGAGCTACCTATGCATTGGTTTAAGTCTGTTTGGCGCAAATCTGCTGTTTAATTTGAAAATTAGTCATAGGTTAGCAGATTTTGTTTAAGTCTGGAATGTAATGCATCATCTCTAATGCTTATAATCTCGTAGCTTCGTCTATGGTTGCTTCAGAGCTTTTGCTCAATGTTATTTAAGCTTTATGCTTGTTTATCAATGAATGAGACCGAACTGATTCCTTTCCCAAAAAAAAAAAAAAAAATAGAAGAGAGAATATTTTGTTTATTGAGTGAAGATTTTATTTTGATTCAGAGTCTTATTAAGTACATGTTTGGTACACTTCAAAATAGAAAAAGTACATGTTTAGTAATAACTGGTGTATAACATTTAGTATGCATTTTCATTAAAAGATGCGTAATAGATTTTTGCACACGCCTATTTTAACTTATAATGAAAAGTAAGATGGGATGCATTTAGGATCAACAAAGTTCTCTCTCTCTCTAACCCCCTCCCCTCTCTGCTAGGGTTTCATCTCTAGCAGCTGTCGGAGGGGGCTCCCCCTTCGGCCCTCCTCCCCTCTCCCTCTTCTGCCTCCCCCCTCCTCTCCCATCGCCCTTTTTGCTTAGCGAGCTAGCCTATTTATTTGATGCCCCTAGTTCTTTGGACGATTTTTTTTCCTTTCCCTTCCTCTCCGCCTCTTCCCCCTCCTTTGGTCCCTAGTTGTTTTTGTTTCTTTCTGTATTTGCTTTTATTGTTTTTTTGCTTGTTTAGGTACACTTTGTGGCTGATGCTCTTGGGGTTTCACTCAAACTTCCCCCTCCATTTGAGTGCGCTGCCAATCTCCTCTGCGTGCTCTGCCACCCACCGTCCTCTATTGGGCCTTTTCTCGTGCCCCCACCGCAATGAGCTTCCAACGCCCCTTCCATTTTCGGTTTTCAGCAAGCGCGCAATTGGCTTTTCTTTCCAGCTACAGTTATCCTCTTTGTGCGCTTTTTATGTTGTTTATTTTCCTGTAATTTTGTCTGCCTTTTCTTTTTTTGTTCTTTCTGTCTTGTTTTGTTTCCCTGTAATCGTTTTTGTTTTTGCTTGTAATAATGCTCGGTCCTCTCTCTCGATCTGTCCGCCTGATGCCCTTCGGGTTTGTTGCTTTGGTCCAGACCTTTGGGTTGTGGATGTAAACGTTATCTTGACTTTCAGGTTGAGGAGGATGAGCTTTGGCTTGGGGTTATCTGCTCTCAATGCAGAGAAATAAGAGTTACCTATGCACTGGTTTGAGTCTGTTTGGCACATATCTGCTGTTTAATTTGAAAATTAGTCATAGGTTAGCGGATTTTGTTTGAGTCTGGAATGTAATACATCATCTTTAACGCTTGTAATCTCGTAGCTTCAATTATGGTTAGTTCAAAGCTTTTGCTCTGTGTTATTTGCGTTCTATGCTCGTTTATCAATAAATGAGACTGAACTGATTCCTTTCCAAAAAAAAGATGGAATGCATTTAAGTTTTTGAAATTAAATTATAATAAAAAATCTCGTGCATAGCGTGTGTTATGTGCTAGTTTTATTTAAAATAACTAACAAAATTTTTTCCTTTTATTTTAGTTTAAAAAATTTTAAAAAATAGTTTTCATTGGATTATCTATTTTTTTCTACGTATCATTTAAGCTTTTTCACATTTGAAAAATTACTTAACTCAAATACGTTTTTTTTTTTTTTTTTAGGCTTTTGATTAGCTATTGTACATACAATTATAAAATACATATATCACTATAAATAGTCTTAAAACGGAGTATTAAAAGGGGATCAACGACGGACCAAACTACGTTAAAGAGATAATAAAAAAAAAAAAAACATCTAGGAGGCTCGGGAGAAGCCAATTTTTTTTTTTGTCCCCTCTCGGCCTCTCTGCTTAAAATATATGATGATGACGATGATCCAAATCCGCTTCCGTAAAATCTGGTTTATCCATTGTAATCATATTTGCTTTCTGGTGGGTCTAATTATTATGCTCTCAAAGTTTTTATTGCTATTTTGTTGCTGCTCTTTTGTTTGGAGATTAAATCAAACCATAAATAATGAAAGTGAGTAGATTGGTGATGAGTGCATTGTTGGCCGCGTGGGTCCGGCCAGCATCACCCACTTTGCCTTAATTCCCTTTACTTCATTGGCAATGTAGAAAGTCTAGGCCAGTTATCATAAAATGCCTCTTCTGCCTTGAAAATCAAAGCACACAGTTGGCATTACAGCTAGAGCTTAATAAGTACAGAATTGACTATTCATTCCCTTTAACCTCTTGAATTCAATATTTCAATTGACTGGGGGTCAACTATATAAAATTTATATATAAACTAACTAGGTTCAAATTAGGAGTACCAATGCGTGTTCATGTATCGAGTTCAGGTTGTGTCATAGCATTAATATAAGGCTATATAGTTCAACTTTAATTTGACCCATTTAATTAAAGGGGTTAGACCTCTCAATCCTAATCCTCTAATTTTGTGTTAGGTTCGTGTCAAATTTGCGAATTATGTCAAAAATTACTAGCTCATAATGTCCCGTCTCGGGTTTTAGTTATTCGAGGTATAGGTATAAGACTGTATATGTCAATTCCAACCTGATACCCAAAATTTAAAAGTTACTCTTAAATTTAGGCTTTTTTTTTTTTTTTTTTTTAAATGTACTACCCCCTCCAAAATTCACTTTTTACCCCTTGTCCCCCAAAAGTCTCTTTTTTTTTTTTTTTTGCCCCGTACTTAAACGTCTAGTTCTATTCCTCCAAGTGTGAGTATAAAATGATTGAGTCTCATATTAGAAATATGTTACAAGTGTAAGAACGGTTAATGTAGCATAGTTAAACCAAAATATTAAGGTCTAAACTTTTAAAAATTGAGTAGTGTCATAATATACTATATTGGGTCGCACTAAAAAACTCTTTGAAAGTGTCAATTTTTCAAACAATACAAAGAGACTAAAAGATCAAATGATATTTATTCAAATTATAAGTGGCAGTTTTATAAATAATCATTAGAGTAATGTTACTCTTCACACATATTTATCATACTTATAGTCGATTGATGTTTTGTATTTTAAGTAATTTATAATGTCAATTATTTAAAAAAAAAATTTGAATTCATTTAAAAACAAATATAATTTGAATGGGAGAAATAAATAAGTTTGAAACATAACTTATTGTATAAATTCAACCAAACAAGGCACTTCACTAATAGTAGATCGGTTTGTAGGTGAGAAAATCCAAGTTTTTTTTATTGCAAAATATTTTGACCTTTTCTTTTCAACGGTCGGTGGTAGATGCTAACTAATTAAAGTAGCCAACCGTCCACCAAACTGACCCAAGTCAAAAGAATTATGGGGCCAAAGCGACCTTTCTCTTTCTCTCTCTCTCCTCCATAACACAAAATAAATGGTAATTTCTTTTCTTTATTTTTATTTGGGCATAAAATCAAATTTATTCTTATATGCTATTTTAGATAATAATCAAATCCCTCTAAGTTTATCATACTATTTGAATAAAGACCTAATATGCAAATGTATATTTATAATTTTTTATCACCTCCTTTCTTTTCTTTTCTACTTTCTACCAAATTTCGTGGAAAACAAAAAAGAAAATATTTCAAAATCTTTAGTGTTTTCTCAAAGTTTTCATTTTAGACATGAATTTTTAATTTAGTTAATGTAATACTTGAGTTTATAAAGATTTTAAATCTAAGACTAATAGTCATTTTTCTTTTAAAAAAACAAAATAACATGAAAAGACTGTTATACCATTTTCATTTCAAATATTAAAAATCCAAAGAGAAAGGAAGAGAAAAGGCCTAGCTAGCCACAAGTAGTAGCCAATGGATTGTGATTCACTGCAATTAGTTATCCAAATTGTTATAGCATATATGGTCATATGGGATAACTTGTCCGCCTAGGTAGTCAGACAGCTCATAATTTATTTGGATAGGTGAAGCACATATATATGTTCTCACATTAACAATGTAGACAACTAATTGTTTTGGATCCAATCCGTAGCCACCTCCTCTGACACAAGGTATAATGAAATTTGAAAAAGGACAGACAATTTTGGAATATTTTTTCCAAGAAAAAAAAAAAAAAAAAAAACTTATTTGATAAAATCCTGTATGTGTGGTCTTTGTTTTTCAGTTGAACGAGAGTTATCAGGGTCTACAAAATGGATCCCATGTTGCCTGGCATCTTGGAACAAGGATGAAGTCGGCAATTGCCATTTTCGACCATAATTCAAGATGTCAACAAATCACTGTTTAAACATGTTTCGTTGATTATAACTCACTAATTAATTACACTTTTCATATCTTAAAAATACATAAAAGACAGGCTCACATTGAAACACCAAAACACAAGAAAGCTGCATACATTATATATATTAAACCTATGATTATGAACAAACTAAGTGCCCTTTAATTTTTTTTCTTAAAAAAAATCTTCAATAACTATCTAAGATCCTTGTCTTTAGTTAACTTGTTGATTTTATTAGTGAATCTAATGAGCTTGTTTACAGTAAAGAATGTGCATTGCACTTTCCAAAGCTCAGCAGATCCTACTCTTTTGTGAACACAGGGAAGGGGATAGCTTCATGACAAATCTGTGATCAAGTTGTGATCAAGTTGTTACATGTTTCAATGGTCGACCTGTTAGTTTTGATTATCGTCGGAGTTTGTTTAAAATTGTGTTTGACAAATAAAATTTTTGTTTATAGAAAAAAGTTTTTTTTGAAAAAAGATTTATTTTCAAGTTGTCTTAAGTTTTTTTAAGAAAAAAAAAAAGAAAGTTTTTTATCGACAATTAATCGACTTAACCAATTTTTCAAGTGAATTTTAAATTTTATTTGGTAACTTTTTTTATTGTGCTTGTCCAGCTGATTTGTGGCTATCATTTTGATCCATGTTCCATGAATTTATTTTTTTCTTTTCAGTTATAAAACATATTCTTTACTAATTATGTAGTTACAAGAAAAAGAAAATATATATATATATATATATATATTTTTTGAATTTTTTTACCAAACATATCAATTTTTATTTAACACAACTTTTTAAATTCTTTAGTGCAATATTACAAAGCAGGCTTTGAGTTGTGCATCATGAACTAAATTTTTTTATCAGGTGGCTAAAGTATAAATAAGGGATAAGTCTAATTTTTAAGCTTAAAATTATATATTTAACTTAATAAAAAAAATTAAGAAAAAAAAAATCAAAACTAGAGGGTGCCATGACTCCCTTAGCCTTGAACTTTTTGGTATTCTACTATTAATTGAGTTACCAGCTTCTTCATTTCATGAACAACCATTTGTAGGTGAGAAAATGGAAGTTTCAATGCAAAAGAAATGTTGACTTCGATCCCTTTTCCGCGGTCGGTGGTAGATTCTAACTGACCAGCCGTCATGTTAGTTTATTATGGTATGATTGAAGTATCCAACTATTATCCACCAAACTGAACCAAGTCAAAAGAGCTATACATGGGGCCAAAGATATCTCACAGAATCATCTACTTTTTTGACAAAGACCAAATTGACTCTTTCTTTTCTTTTCTTTTTTTTTTCTCTCTCCCCCAATAAATGATTATTTATTTTCTTTAAATTCTAGAAATTAGATTATCTCGAGTTTAAACGAATTGAAGAGGAATTGGTTCATTAAAAATAAAGAGCAAAATTATCCAAAAAAATACAATGATAATTTTGCCCTTTTTTTAAAAGGAATCAGCTTCTCTTTAATTAAGTTAAACCGGAGAAGATCTAGTTCCATTTTTTTCTTGACATAAAATCAGATTCATTCTCATATCCTGTTTTAGATAATAATGCAGTACTAAACTCATAATTAAACAACACACATATATATATATATATATATAAAGAGAGAGAGAGAGAAATGATAGAATAATTAGTATTAACTTTTACAGAATCATCCACTTTTTGAAATCAGAAGACTAAATTGACTTTCTTTCTTTTTTTCTCTCTCCCCCAATAAATGGTTATTTATTTTCTTTAATTCTCGAAATTGGATCTCGAGTTTAAATGAATTCAAGAGGAACGGGTTCATAAAAATGAGGAGCAAAATTATCCAAAAAAATACAATTATAATTTTACCTTTTTTTTAAGGAACTGACTCTTCTTTAGTTTATTTGAACAGGAGAAGATCTGGTTCCATTTTTTTCTTGATATAAAATCAAATTCGTTCGCATATCATATTTTAGATAATAATACAGTACTAAATTCATATATAAATTTAGATAAATGATAGAATAATCAGTACCCTATAAGTGGGTTCAACCTAAGATTTTACCCATCAAAAATATTATAAGATTACAAGATCATTAATGTTAGTGGAGTTTGAATTTTCCCATCATAATTTTTTTTTTTTTTTTGTATGGCTCAAATATTACTAGCTCACAAGAAACTTTTGGGAAAATGGTGAGAAAGCCTTATAAGACTTACCTATTCAAATAAGTTTTGAGTTTTCTAACAATTTATTTAGATAAGTAAGTCCCATATGGACTCTATATATCATAATTGGTGGAGATTTCAATCACAATCCATCCGCCCATTTTTATTTGAATAAAGACCTAATAGTATATATCTTTTTCTCTTTTTTTGTATCATTTGTATCTTTTTGTTTTTCTTCTTCCCTCTACTCTTTTACTTTTAATACTTCCAGATTTAATGGATAGAAAAAAAGAGAAAATATTTCAAAATCTTCATGTGCTTTTTTGAATTTTACGTTTTAGACCTTAATTTTTAATTTAATTATTAGGGTAATTTCACTGAAGACCCTTGAACTTCCACCCGATTTGACAAACTTTTCCCAAATTTCAAAATCTCTCAATTTAGTCCCCCGAACTTTCAATTGCAATCAATTTGGACCCCTCTATTAGATTTAAACGTTAAATGACGTTTATACCCCTGCATTTTTTATAAAATTTCAACTTTACCCTTAATTCCAAAACATTTTTTTCTTCAAAAAAAAAAAACGAAAATTAGGGATATTTTGGTCTTTTTTAGTATTTCTAACTGTTAAATTTGACCGAGGGTTCAAATTGAGAGTAATTGAAATTTTAAGGGATTAAATTGAGAGATTTTGAAGTATGATGGGGGTTTGTCAAATCGAGTAGAAGTTCAGGGGTCTTCAATGAAGTTATCCCTTAATTATTTTAATGCTTGAAATTTTTAAATAAATTTTAAATCTAACACCTCTAGCTTTTTTCTCTCAAATAAATAACAAAAATGGAATAAAAATACTATAATATAACATTCTCGTCAAAAAAAAATTAAAAACCAAAAAACCAGAAAGCTAATTATTAGATAAGATCATGTACGTGTGGTCTTTGTTTTTCAGTTGAGCTAGGGTTATCATTGTCTACTAAAAATGGATCCCATGTTGTCATGATGTTCCCCGGCATCTTGGAACAAGGATGGTGTCGGTAATTGCCATATTCAACCATAACCAAAGATGTCAACAAAAAAAAAATATTGTTTAAATATTTTTCGTTGATTAATTAATTAATTAGAGTTTTCATATCTTAACAATACAGAAAAGACATTAGACTCGCACATAGAAACGCCAAAAACAAGAAAGCTGTATATATTGCATTACACCTAGGAACAACTAAGTGTTCTTTAATTAAACCAAAAAAAAAAAACTACTCATAATTGTCTCTAACTTGATGACTTTATTATAGAATAAGAATGTGCATTGCACTTTCCAAAGCTCAGAAGAATAAGATCCTGCTGTTTTGTGAACACAGGGAAGGAGATAGCTTCATGACAAATCTGCATGGGCTTTGAGATCCCGTGAACAAGTTGTTACATGTTTCGGTGGTCAATGATGATTCCTACGCGTCTTGTTGGCTCTGATTTCTGAGCTGTGCATCACTGAGAGAATGAATACGCAAAACTTAGGTGCTAATTTGTGTTCGCGTGTCGGATTTAGTTCAGTCAAGTTATAAATATTTAGTTAATTAAACATGTTATACCCTTCAACCATAATCTGCTAATTTTGTGTTAAGTTTGTATTAGATTCACGGGTCATGCCAAAAATTGACATATTTAAATGTCGGGTTTGAGTCGTATTGAAGCATGTGTACAAGATTATAAATGTCGGGTTTTGGTCAAGTTAAAAACTTCCAGCCCTGATGCAACTAACTAGCTAGCTAGTGTGGTATTGCAACTTTTACAACAAGTTTATTACAAGTTAACGTATATAGCAATTCAAGTGCTACTAAAATATAGACCGCACATAGTAGTCCACTTAATACTTACCACGTTTACATGGCACTATCACGCCAACCATTAAAATGTAGACTGCCATTTTAAACTGTTAATTAGCATGGTGCTCCACATGTTTATGGTTGGTACTCCAACTGAAGACATATCTCTGGGTCATGCTTTAATAACCTGATGAAGAGTACTCATGCTTTCTGCTAATTAGATGAGAGATGGCTATCAGAAACTGGCCCCCTTGGCCTTGGCTGATTGCATGTGGCTACTGCAACAGGATGATGGCTATCAGAAACTGGGTCCCTTGGGGGCTTGAGTGATTGTGGGTACTGGTGGCTCCTGCAACAGGATGATTCTGGGGCATGAAATCATACCTTTTCCAAACAAGTTGTGGGTGCATGGTGGTTGTAGTGTCTTACAACATTGATATGTCTTTGATATGTTGCTTCTCTTGTATAGGGATCATATGAAGACAAGATTCATGGTATGAAATTACTAGAATTGATTGTCAAAATGTCATGTTATATGAACTTGTGTCTTGATGTGATTTCTCATGCAGTTTTAGTACCTCTATGTGCATGACATTGTCCCCTGAATTTGAACTTCAGCACTATCCATCATACTTTTGGATGCTGTTTTCTATGGCCATTATCTTTCCCGTTTGCTAGGACCCTTTGAATTCTAGAAAATAAGACCATATATTAATGGTCTACAGTTTCAGGATCTTTGTTTGCAGAGCGTAAAACCTCTAAATAATTTGTTTAGGTTAAATTATAGGATCATTTGCAAGGTGCCCAACCACTTTTAAACCTGAACAATCAAACCCCAAAAGTGTGCAATAGTTTTGTTCTCTTTACCACTAAAATTTCTCTAATTTTGTTCATTTTTAGCCCCGTTTGTTTCGACGTAAAATATTTTCTGTTGAAAAATGTGTTCAGTTGAAAAGATTTTTCAGAAATAGTGGATATTTTTTGCCGTTTGTTTGCAACCCTAAAAATTGTTCAAACAAAATTTCCAGCGTTTTGCTCAAATGAAAATCTCTAAATATTTCTTATATTTTTATATAATCTGAGAAGTGGCGAAAAAGAGAAAGAGACGACGACGGAGAGGAGTTGCACCGGAAGAAAATATGTGAAAATATGAAGAACTTAGGATGGAATTAGGACTGTCCATATTGTTTGCAATTTGAGCAGACAATTGTGAGAGAGCTCTTGTGAAGCCCACCTACCATGACAGATATTCAGACAGCCCGAAATATGCTCGAATATACAGCCCCATAAGGGGCCTTTTTACAATTACCAACCTGTGGGAGAGTGGCGAACAAATGGTTTACACAAATGAAAAGAATAAATATTTTATGCCTTGTGATTGTGAATGTTATTTTCCGTAGTCAACTAAAAACATTTTTCAACTTTACTTTGCACAAAACATTTAAAAATATAAAAATAAATTTTTTTTAAAATATTTTACGTCAAAACAAATCAACCTTCAACTCATGCTTACTGAATGATCATATGATGCTTACTGAATGATCATATGATAGCGTGATAGCGTGTGAAGTTCAAAATTAAGTATAAGAGAACTTAGAGAAACTTCAACTATAGGAGAATACAATTATCGCATAGCTTAGGATATTAATTACTCAAACTTAGATATTAAAACAATTGCAACTGATATTGTAGTTTAAGGTGAGAAAATACAATCTCCAAGCACTTACTTTTGTGCTCCAAAAAGATCAAAACTATGTTTCATTAAAAATTTGAAATTTGCCTTGATATCTTTTCTATATGAGTAATGAGTGTTGTGTTTTAAGTCACGTCTCTCTCTTATTTCTTCCAAGTGTCTATAACATGTAAAGCCACATCAGATATCATAAATTGGTGTAAACATCTTAGAAACAGGAAACAAGTAAAGAAGAATTCGTTTCTTTCCCTCCCAGAGGAAATAAACTTTTCATGTGAAAGTTTGGACGGCACTGCAAATTCCGCAAGGCTGGTTCTGACATCCTGAAAAATTCTAACCAACAATTCAGCTATTAAAAGATCATCGCCACTTCAATAAACCTGCAATCTTCAGGCCAAATTGAAAAAGAAAAGGAACAGAAGAGGAAAATGAAAAAGAATAGCCTCTAAATGGCATGTGGAAACTAATAAAAGGAATCAAATTATATGTTTGGTGGAAAAATGCTTTTTTTATAATTCTTAATTGAAACTAGAAATCAAGACCTCGTGAATTTGGCTTGAAATCCTGTGTTTGTATTCGCATTACTCCATCAAGAAACGCAAGCTCATTTGATATGAAAAATCAAAGTTGCACCTAATCAAACGGAACAAAAGTAAAGTTACTGAAAGCATCAGTGTACCCAATTTCCGGCCACCACAAAAGTACCAAGTATCAAAACCCACCCTTACCCACCCAAGTACATATGTCAAATTTCTGCCATCATCCAAGCAAAAATATGAATAATATACATCATAGACCTCCGGATGGCGACGAATTGATTCTTGATTCACCTACCCCATCATCATCCTCTTCATTGTGAGGAACAGGATTCAGATCAATGCCACCCTTGGTTGCATAAACCTCAGAGTCGAATGATGTTGTGGACTCAGACCCAGCTGGAGTTGCCATTGAAGAAGAACCTGATGGCGTTGCAACTAAAGAAGAATCCTTAGAAGGTTCCTTTGAGAAACAGGGGACCTTAACGTTGGGAAAATTGAGGCGGGCACAGGAACCATACAAGGCTCTAGCAGCATCATCATAAGCAAGTGCAGCGCCAATAGCAGTAGGAAAAGTACCAAGCCAAAGCCTGCTCCCCCTGTTTGGCTCCCGAATTTCTGCAACCCACTTCCCCCATGTCCTCTGCCGAACACCACGGTAGTTGCATCGTGAGTTCTCCGGCCCTCCCTTACCTTTCATACATCCCTTCTTCGAACCCTTGGCAGGGACTTTACGGATTGGTTTACCCTCATCATTGCAGGAATCAAGTTGTTCATTATATTCTTGCCACCTTGCAAGAATCGTGGCCAGGGATCTAGATCCATCCCCCCTAGAATGAGTTTTATCCAACTTGCGCATGCAAATCGAAATTAGGAATGAACAGAAAAACCAAGTAAACTATGTGAATTACCTGCCAATGTAAAAAAGATGGCTTCGATTTTAGAACAGGAAACCCTCATTACAAAAACTAGTTATCTACAGGACAAAACTACTTATTAATTTAAGAAAATAAACCCGACAAAACCCCAAGACCGTGAACTTTGCACCAAACTTGCACAATATGCATGACAACCTGCAAATGTAAATTAACAGGCTACCATATTTCCCTTAATCATTAACTCCCACTTTAAACACCAAAAAAAAAAACATTACCATGAAAAAAATAGCAAAGAATAGCACAATAGTCTAATAACAAATAGATCAGCCTAATTTGGAAGTTAACTGAAACGAAACTGTGTAATTCCAGCTATTTCGCTTTTTCCTAAAGAAGTGCTTCCTTATACATCCAAGACATCTGCAAAGAAGTTAATATTTTCACAGAAAAAGCTCAATTGCTTCCATTTTAGTCCAAGATAAGTACATTAGAATAAATTTTGTAGTGAGATCAAAACATCATAATCAAATCAGGCAGATATGACAGATAACTTGCACAAATCTAGTTTAAGACAGATAAACAAATGCAAACATAGGCCATCAAATTCAGGCAAAACTATAATTTTTCATATCCAGCCATGCCAGCCAAAAGTCCTTATTTCTAGTTCACTTCCATTTTTCTAAGATGAGTAATAATTGACGATCCTTTTTAACATAATCCATCAAAAGCGAGCACCAGTACTAATGCTATCAATAATTTTGCATTCTAGCAAAACCACCATGTTATTTCTCAGTTGCTAATAGATTAGAGAAATGTGTTTTGTTCATAGTAAGTGTCAGGCGGTATACAATATAAGAGACAAAATATATATTAAAAAAAAATTTTTTTAAAAAAAATAGTAATTTCAAATAACATTTTAAAGAAAGGGTAAATATATGTACAAAACAAATGTTGCCAATTTCCAATTATTAAAAGGATGAGTTTACGCTTAGAACAGAAAATTACCATCATTTCAATATGACGAACAGAAAACTACCTTCATTTCAATATGAAACTGGGATTGAACGTAAAACCCAAAAGTTATGTAAATTGAAATTCAAACTGAACATAAAAGGCATGCCTAAACTGCCAATCTCAGAAACATTTGAAGAATGTTAATCATCCTTATGCCAAAAAAAAATACCAGTGCTTTACAGTACCTTTCAACGGACCAGGATCACTTATTTATGGCCATGTCCAGAAGAATAAAAAAAAAGGAGAGAGAGAGAGAGAGAGAGAGAGAGGAAGAAAGACTTCTTCACACCACAAATGCACAACCGGCGAGAGAGAAAGACTTCTCCACACCACAAATGCACAGCCGGTGACATCAGAATGTACAGTAACAGGAAACCGAAATTCAAAAGTTCCCCCCATGTAAGCACAAAACAAAAGCTCCCAATGACCAAAAGCAGTAAAGAATGAAAAGAATACAACTACATGGATCGCTAGCACATATTTGCCAAAGCAACACTAATAAACCAATTAAGTCTTACGTAAAAGTAAATTTAAAACCAAAATTGCAAACCTCCAACTGCCTCTACTTCCATTTGGTTTAAATATCAACCCAAGACCATAATATACCAAAATTCAGGTACAAACAATAAAATCAACTCAAGACAAAGAGATACATAACTTTTTGACAGGTTAACCATGACAACCGCAAAATCCCATTTTCAAATTCAAACCCCAATTCTGGGTCAGACCCATTTCAATACGCAATTCTCTCAACCAAGAGCGTAAAACCCCACAATAATCCACAAGAAAAACTACTGCAAAATTTACCCTTCATCTCGTTTCCTAACATAAAGAAACTAATTATTGCGTATTTTTTTCTCTAATGAGTACAAAGAAAAACTATTTCAAATTTACCATTTACCAGTGGCAAGCAATAAATCACAGACTAAAAATACTCTTAAAAAATAATTAAAAATAGAACACGAGACAAAAAGAATTACATAAGAATCGAACGGTTCTGAGACCATATATAGGAGATCTGAACCTAACGAGATATAAAATAAAAAGAGACAGAAGAAGAAAGGTTTACCTTCGTGCCACTGGACGTCCAGGGGCTGAACCTAGATTTAGCTACACGAAATATTTCGAAGAAAAACACGATTATAGGGTTAGGATTTTGATATTCAATTCAGAGAGGAAGAGACGGAGGAAGAGGGACTAAACGCTGCGCTTTACCTCGTGGCTCGGACTGAGAGCATCGAAGAAGGTTATGGCAGTTTCGGATCTGGGAAATGCGTCGACGAAAACGAAGCGGAGAATTTTGAAATTGAAAAATTAAAGAACCCTAATTGCCGACTTTGACAAATTTATAAGCGCACCGCCTAATCAATAAAATAATTTTTAAAAGAAAAAGAATATTAGGGTATATACGCCGCCTATGGGAGTTACCAGCCCAGTCCATGGAATTGGGCTTTATTTGGGCCTAATAAGGAACTAAACTCTGTGCCTTGATGAGATTCCTTGTTGAAAAGATTTGTTTACTCATAAATGTGAGGATTAAAGATCTGTTAAATGCGACGATTAGGATTCCCTAGATTTTTTTAAGGGTTTTTATAAAACAGAAAACTTGAATCCCGAGCCACTTTTTTCAGCCTTTAAGGTGATAAAATCCCTAAAGGGTTCACTTTCTACCTCTAAATTTTAGTTTTGAATCCAAAAACGAGTTTTGAGGCATTAGAATTAAGTTTTGAAGCTGGTCATGACGGTTTCAGGCAGTTCACGGCAAGACCCACGTCCTGGGTCTGGAGGCAAGATTTTTTGGTCTTTTTCTCACTTTAGTTTTTTACAATTTTCTTGATATGATGATGTGTCAAAAGGGGATTAGAGGCTGCCAAATGCCCCCTTTGCAGATGGTCTGGACCTAAGGGGCTCTCATTATAAAATTGTTTTAAATTAAATGGTTTAAATTTTATGATTTCGAAATTTATTATTAAGTGGAATACTATGAATTAAAGGAAAATTAAGTTCTTGTAAGAATGATAAATACAGAGAAATTTATCTTCCAATTCATTTTATTAAATTGATTTTAATCTTTAGAACACGTAATTCTCACATACAATTTTAATAAGGTCGGCAAAATAAGGATAGATATTACATGCATTTTTTAAAATGGTCGTTAGAAGTCCATGCGCAATTTAATAAATTAGGTTAAAAGAATTTCCTTGATTCCAATTCGAGTTACTTAAATTTAAATTTATTATTGAGGGTTTTCTCTCTCACCTCACCCACTCTCTACTTAACCATTTGCTCCATCAAGAGAATCCTTGATGGCTGTGGAAATGGCTTGCTTTGAATTGTTGTTAAGGATACAATTCTCTTTTTATTGGTATTTTTTTTCTTGTTTCCTGTAATTTTTCTTGTTCTTATTGGTCTAAGCTTGTTTCATCTCATCAATAAAAATAAATAAAGCAAATATGGCTGGACTCGTGTATTTGAGTTTTTCTTTTTCTTTTAAGAATTTGTATTATTGACTTCCTTTTCCCCGCCCCTGTGCAGTTTTCCCTGTTTCGTTTATCCTAGAGTTTTTTTCTCTTGGTGCCCCGTAGCACAGCGGCGGTCGTGACTCCGCATTGGCATCTCCATCATACTGCCGATCTCCACCACATCACTCCATCGCCCTTTTTTTGCGCTGCTGGTAGCCTCTTCCGCTCCTTGCTCCGATGTTTGCTGATGTATTGTGGTTTTTTTTGTTGTTTTATTTTTTTTCCTGTATTTTCTTGCTTGTTTTGTTGTCCTGGCCTTTGGGCTTAGAATATGAATAATTTTTTGGTCTTTCGGGTCGAGAATGACTAGTTTTGGCGTAGTGTTTTTGCTCATGCCTGGAAAATGGCTATCTATATCCCGGATTAAGTCTGCACCGGGCAGATCTATTCTATAAGTTGAAGATTAGTCATAAGTTAGCGGATGTAGACGGCATATGATTTCAATGTGAGATTTGTATGTTTTTTACCTCTATGTAATCCTTTAGCTTCGGCTATAAATTTCAGAGCTTAATTATAAAAGCTTTTTATGCTCTTGATTATTTATGAATAAAATTGGAAAGAATTTCTCTAAATCGGAATGAATTTCTCTTTAAAAAAAAAAAAAAACATTGCATCAAACTATCAAGGTATGGAACTTTGGGTCTTGACTTTTCTATCTGCGTCTGGATATGTTGATGGGCTTTTATGTGCCTTTTAACAATATTGGAAATTGTTATTATTATTATTATTATTATTATTATTATTATTTAAGTGTTTGATTTGTTATAGAAGTAAAATTGTAAAACACAACAATTTCAAAAAACAAATAATCAAAGTCTCTTGAGTCTTGAATCAATATTACGAAGGAAAAAAAAAAAAAAAACTTTCAAATATATTATAAATCAAATGTTGCTGATGTTAAATCACAAATTATTTTAAAACTTTAAGCTAACAAAAAATAATAAATTTAATATAATTGATACTTCAATTGCTATCAATATCATTAAGGTTCAGAATAAGGAATGAGAGCAAATAATCTTGTATTATATTACTTAAAACCTAGTGGACCTCTAATAAGGGAAGAAAAAAAAATGTTGTTATTTTTAAACCCCAATCCTCAAAAATTCAATTCAAAGTTGCTTCTGGGAGATCATATTTGGGGACGAGTGAATGGAGTGATAGTTTTGGCTTAACGGTTTCAAAACGTACAATTTGAAGAAAAAAAAAATTAATAATTTCAAAATGCAGTTACTAAAATCATACTGAAGAGTTTGTAAAATTAAGATTCAGTCTTTAAATTCGTGCGTTTTTTAAAATACATCCCTTGTCTATATATATATATATATATATATATATATATATATATATATATATATATTTCACTTTTTCAAATTGTCATTTTTTTTTTCAAACACTCCCAAACATAACACTTTATGCGATTTTGTTTTAAAATGCGCATTTAATCTACAAAATTGCGAAGCCAAACGCACTCTTAGTAACTATAACTATGCTGATGTAAAGTTATGGTTGAATAATACTTATTGTCTCATAATGAATGAAAGTTTATAAAATGGAATATATTTCAAATAAATGAATAATATTTCTAAACTTTCCTATGATGGACTTAGAAGAGAAATGCTTGGTGTTCTTCTAGTGTTCTCATAGTGTTATTTCAACTGTGATGTGACTTTTAAAATCACCAATAGATTAAAAGTTAATAATGATTCAACGGTAATTTTAAAATCCACATCACAGTTGAGAGAACATTAGAAGAACACCTAACATTTCCCGATTATGAAATATATTTCCAAATTAAAAAAATAAATAAAATATGTGAGTTCAAATATGAAAAAATTGGATAAATTAAATGAGTAAATACTTTTACTTCTTGAAACTTATATATATAGGGAAGACCCTTAAAAGCCAA
>NC_081545.1:6722448-6739440 GCF_901000735.1 Corylus avellana | reverse complement strand
GGCTCCGCAACATCTCCAGGGTGAAGGGTGCTTGCCCTTCAGATGCTGGTAGTCTTAGATTGTGAAGAGTGTTGTTCATAGAATTGTTAGTGTGATGGGTAATGGCCGATGGCCTAATTGCTGTGGCTGCATTGTTGTCGTTCATATTGTTGCTTGGCAAAGGCCTATTGACAGAATGGCCACCACTGCCACGGGCTGCAGGTGTGCACCCCTGGGGTGGCTTGCGCCCACCCATAGGGGTTGGGGGGGTCATCCTTCAAATTTTTTTTTTTTTTTTTATTTTTTTTAAGATTGAATTTTTTAAATTAAATTAATAAAAAAAATAATATTTTAATCAGATAAAACGGTGAGTTTTGAGTAGACTAACGGAAGTCAACAAAAATTGACGGTAGGGAGTTTTCTTATAGTTTCGAGTTACCCAGGGACTAAATTTCCGAAAAAAAATACCCAGGGAGTTTTTAAAAAAAGCGCGTTTACCTAAGGATTTTATATATAATTTCCCTAAATCAAATGTTGCTGATGTTAAATCACAAATTATTTTAAAACTTTAAGCTAACAAAAAATAATAAATTTAATATAATTGATACTTCAATTGCTATCAATATCATTAAGGTTCAGAATAAGGAATGAGAGCAAATAATCTTGTATTATATTACTTAAAACCTAGTGGACCTCTAATAAGGGAAGAAAAAAAAATGTTGTTATTTTTAAACCCCAATCCTCAAAAATTCAATTCAAAGTTGCTTCTGGGAGATCATATTTGGGGACGAGTGAATGGAGTGATAGTTTTGGCTTAACGGTTTCAAAACGTACAATTTGAAGAAAAAAAAAATTAATAATTTCAAAATGCAGTTACTAAAATCACACTGAAGAGTTTGTAAAATTAAGATTCAGTCTTTAAATTCGTGCGTTTTTTAAAATACATCCCTTGTCTAGTGTGCAAATATATATATATATATATATATATATATATATATATATCACTTTTTCAAATTGTCATTTTTTTGTTTCAAACACTCCCAAACATAACACTTTATGCGATTTTGTTTTAAAATGCGCATTTAATCTACAAAATTGCGAAGCCAAACGCACTCTTAGTAACTATAACTATGCTGATGTAAAGTTATGGCTGAATAATACTTATTGTCTCATAATGAATGAAAGTTTATAAAATGGAATATATTTCAAATAAATGAATAATATTTCTAAACTTTCCTATGATGGACTTAGAAGAGAAATGCTTGGTGTTCTTCTAGTGTTCTCATAGTGTTCTTTCAAATGTGATGTAACTTTTAAAATCACCAATAGATTAAAAATTAATAATGATTCAACGATAATTTTAAAATTCACATCACAGTTTGGAGAACACTAGAAGAAAACCTAATATTTCCCGACTCAGAATATATTTCCAAATTAAAAAAATAAATAAAATATGTGAGTTCAAATATGAAAAAATTGGATAAATTAAATGAGTAAATACTTTTACTTCTTGAAACTTATATATATAGGGAAGACCCTTAAAAGCCAAAAGGGTAACCTTATTTATTACAGGTAACTTTCTATGCTGTCCACTTTAATAATCAAAAATGGTGTATGACACTATTTTTTTTCTTTTTTTTTTTGCATGACTTTTTTTAGATGATTGAACTATTAGCTGTCCCCCACCTTCATCTGCCCCAATATAATAAATCCTCTGAGGCATACAAAACATTCACATTTCATATCATAATTGATTATATTTTGGGTAAGTAAACAGTAGGAATGTCGTTTATCTTATTTGGATGTTGATGCGTCACTTGTTTTTGGACATATTCTACCCTCATTGGTGCTTCAGTGACGAAAAGAAATTGGTGCATGCTTCTTACTCTGTCTTGATGTGTTTAATTGTCTTTTCTCTGTCTTCTAATATATATCTACTTTCAAGTTGAAGTGATGTCTCCCTCTCCCTAAGCAATGCCTCCACAGTTTTACATTGCTTGGTGTGAATTAGTAATGCCTTTTATATGAAAGAGGACCCTCTTCTCATTCATTTGCTGCTTAAAAGATGACTCCTATCAACTTTTTTGCCATCCATCATTTTCCATGTCCCATATCCATCCCCTAGAGTAGATAACCATCACCTCTTTTCAAACCTCCTCATGTCCTCTCTCTCTCTCTCTCTCTATGCGCTTTAAATTGGTGTCACCAAAAAGCAATGGCAACATCAAGTTAAGGGTGCAGATTCATGTTCATATATTAAATTTGGGAGATATTGAGGTAGAAGTATAAGACTATATATAGATCAATTAATTCATAACTCGTTAATTTTCTGTTTAGTTTGTATCAGAATTGTGGGTCACGTATCAGAATTGTCAAAGCAAGAATGACGTATAAGACTATATAGATAAATCATAACTTAACTTATTTATTTAAACGGGTCAAAATCTTTTAATTCTGACCTACTAATTTTGAGTTAAGCTCGCAAGACGTGTCAAAAAATTGTCGGCACTGAATTGAAGGAAAACTCAACTCAAAGGAAGTGTCTTTAATAGGGAGCTATATCAGATAATGTGTTAATTAACTCAACCTCGCTGGCCAATAATGCCAAGGAAGTGTTGCACAAGTTCCACATGTTTGTTGACAACCATAGCAATGTCTGCAATTATTGAGAAGAAATCAATGTAGCAGACTGGCAATGAAGTTTCCCCCACTAGGGGCCACTTCTCTGCTTTCTGGGAAATCGACGAGGAATAAGACATGGGTATTTGAAATATATGAATGAGAACTTAGGAAAATATACCAAAATCCAAGATAGAAAACTTGCAAGTTTGCAACCTGTTCCTGTATTTCTCAACTTTTGTATCAGCTCCTTATAATACATGGCTTGTGAAGCTTGTGATTCAAAGCTTTGCTTTTGGAATTTAGGCACGGGGAAAACTACCTTTAAATATGATTTTTATTATGATTGATGGGAAGTCCTCCACTGAAAATGTTGACTCATTGTTTGTTAAACAATAAAGCAGCTTTTTTTACTGTACTGTTGACATTAAAATAATAATAATAATAGTAATAACAATAATTGATATAGAGAAATAAAAAATTTTATTTTATAGTGATTTTTTTTATTTAAATAATAGTAAAAAATAAATAATGTGATATAAAAAAGTAAATGATGTGATATAAAAAGTGAAAATATTTTGATGTTGATTTTTTAAAAAAAAATGAGATGAATAGTGTAGTGGTATTTGATGTTGTTTAACAGACACTACCTTAGAGTTAAACTAAGACCATAATCGTCCTAAAGGGTAGCTCAATCGGTTGTGGACTACGCCTAATGAAACGGAGGTCATTAATTTAAATTTTCCTATTCCTTGATGTGGACATGTAAAAAAAAAAAAAAAAAGACCTTAATCATAGGAGTTTGAACTTGTGCATTTGGGATATACTATATAGGGAAAATATCCAACAGTATATGATGTCTCTCAAGAGAAGCTCAATTGGTTGAAGATTGCTCTATGCTCTATGAAGTGTAGATCAATAATTCAAATCTCCTTCTATTATTTTTCTCTCATTGTGCAGACACGTCAAAGAAAAAAAAAAGTGTTGCTTATGATCGAATCAGGGGCACAACTACATGAAGCCCCCAAGGGACCATGTTTTTCCCTAAAATTTTAAAAAAAGCTTTTAAAATTTTTAAAAATTAAAATTTTACCTACCAAGTTTTTTAATTTTGCCTCCCCCCCCCCCAAAAAAAAACTCTAATGCTAATTGCCCTAGATCGAATCGAGAAATTTAGCTAATAACGAAAAGCTGTTTATATACTCGCTTTTTCCGATCGAATCAAAATCTTCTACAATTCAAATACCCAATTAAAAATAAGGGTGATGATGCCCTCTCTCATGCTCAGTCAAGCAAGCTACAATTCGTTGACAATAGGTAATATTCACTTTCTACTTTTAGCACTAGAATCCTAATTTCATAGGTAATACTAGCTACCTGTGATTGGGATCCCTTGCATTTAACCTGCTAAACTGTGCTCAAAACACATTCATTTATCTTTTATTTTATTTTCTTTCAACCCATTTATTTGTCTTGGAATTAGTCTCAACAGTCTGATTAATTATTTCTCTTTGACTAACCTCTTGGTCTGTTGACACTAGCCATTGGGACACCAAAAGTCTTATAACCTTTTTCAAACTAGCATTTTACACTCACATGTTATAGCAGTTGGTGGCTGGACTCTTTGGTGACTGTTTGGGTATTGGCTTATTTTATAAAACTATCAGTGTAAAATCTTTCCATACTATACCTTTAATCTCCTATATTTATCTTATTATCAATAAATTTTTTTGCATTATTAAAATAATTTTCCAATTAATCCACTCAAATTTCAGTAAAATTCGAATAATCCAAGATATAAAAGATTGCAGGGTCTACCCGCCCCAAACAGGTAAATCGTGGACCCTCAGCTACCCGGAGCAAGGAAGCTTGCATAGCTTTCTCTCTGGAATTCTTATCCGTATTGCTTCTTATTACCGTAGAGGATAGCAAATTCAGGTCCCATGTCTAATCCATGGTGGTGCATCATTACAAACCTTTGAGACCATTTCGTTGGATTTACCTACTCAAAGACGACAAGGCTCTACCGTACAGGGCACTGGGTCCTACCTTTTGGCTCTTTCTTTAAATCCATTGTAGGAAATGAGTGCCCTTGAGAAATTGCCCCCATGCCTATCTCCTCCTATGTTCTTTGTTGCAGACAACTTCATTTAGCCATTCTCAGCCTTCAATCACCAATGATTCTCCTCCTCAGATAAAAGATAACGATTTTCGGCAAATGCTTATTTACGTACTATATTTTTAGTAATTCAAACAAGTAAATTGTCGGCATCCTATTGGAGACCTATGAGTTAATTATTAGGGTTAATTTTATTTTAAATTCTTGTATTATTAGTGAAAAACTTTTACTTGTAATTAATTTAAATCATTCCAGTTCTCAAGAAGTAGCTCAATCGGTTAAGATTACGCGTAAAAAAATATGTTACTAATTCGAATCTCTTTTTCCTAGTTTGTACGGACATGTCAAAAAAAAAAAAAAAGCATTTATATCTTGATTTTTTATAAAATTTCAAATTTATCTTTAATTTTAAATTAAAAATAAATAAAATATTAAAAAAATCAAATATATTTTAGTGTTTCTAAGAATAAATCAGAAAAATTAACAATTAATATGACTGAAGAATTGAAATTAACTACAATTAAATATTCAAGGTCCAAATTGAATGAAAAATTTTAAAGTTTTAAAACTTCTCAAATCGCATGATAATTCGGCCACCCAGATTATTACGTTTGGTTAGTGGGGCAACAGGAATTTCAAAATCATAAAATAAGGCTAAAAAAATATCAACATCATATCAAAGAAACTGAAAAACTTGAATAACCCAACAAAATATTGAACAACATGGAGCACATGTTTTTATGACTTCGATTTCATCACCCCCCCCCATCATTTTTACAAAGATCCCACACAAACAACGTACGATCATTTTTACAATGTTCCCATGTCCTTCGATTGCCGCCCACTAGTGGCGGTGGTGCACGCATTCTACGGGCGCGACCGGAAACCTAGCCGTGTCGGTGCAATAGTCGTAGACCATGTGATGTGCCTTAACCCACACGAGCTGGTGGCTTTGGTGGACGCTGAGCTCTGACAATGTCGGCTCGTCCCACCAATACCTCTTGTCCACGCTGCTGCTACACTTCTTGGCATTATCGGCTCCGGCGACCGACACCGGGCACTCGCAAGCGTCAATTTCAAAACCCTTGTAGGTGGCGACAAATGGTGCGTGGGTCCAGTCCGTCTTCACTCTCCCGCCCTGCGTGGCCCAGTCGTCGGCATTCCAAATCGAGCTGTACACGCCCATGGCCTGGTCCTTGGGAAATGGGACCCCCTTGTTTTCCAAGTTGGTGTGCACTCTTATTGGGGTCTCATCCACCATAAACCTGTAAAAACGAAACCAACACATTGAAGAAGAAGATGATGAGCCATGAGAGAAGAAGAATGATTGAGCTTCATCACACACACACAAAAACATTTTGTGTACGTCATTGGCTACACGCCAAGGCCAAGGCCAACGCCAAAAGTAGAGAATAGGCATCTATCCGTATCTCTAGAGAATTCTTGTTATGTCTTAGGGGACACATCCTGCAAGATTCCACCCCTTTCTCTGAGGGTAGTAGGTATGCTTTTATGTGCAGCTTGCTGCTCTTGCTTGCAAGCCACCCAAATTAGAGCTCTGATTAACACAAAGCATCCTTCACCTTGTGCAGAGCTTTTCAGACCCATTTGAAATCACAACACCAGCATGTTCCACACCAATAATACTATACGTACACCTTTTCTTGATAAGATTTCAACACACGTGTATATAATAATAAGTCTCTTACAACTATTTATTTCACGTCGATTAACTTAATATATTTTAAGTTAACTTAAAAAAACATTACAAAATCAAATTCAATACAACTTGTTGTCATACATATGGTGAGGAGAAGAAAAGGGTGCTTACACAACTTGGCGCTGGTTCCAGAAAAGGGAGTAGGAGTGGAAATCTGTGGTAGGGTCGAACCAGAGATTAAGCCTTTGCTCACGGTTACCTACACCATTAACATACACATTGGTCTGGACTGTATAAGGTTCCCCGGTGGTGTTGCCTAGGAACTCAAAATCAAACTCATTGTGATTTGGACCGTCCGATGACATCTGTATCAAAAGAGGAAAAAAGATTAAAAAGTTAGATGGACCCCTCAAAATATCATTATCACCATACACTAAAGAGTAAAGAGGCTTGATTATCAATGTCAGAGTCACAGCGAGAGTAGTACAAATATTGTGACAGATAAAGTCAATTAAACAGTAAAACGTTCGATGATTCTCAAAGGATGTTGAAGGATGTTAACACACACTAAAGGCTAAAGCCAATAGGAAAATGAAGGTTTGTGTTCTAAAGCAAAACAAGCATTGGCTTTTGACGGAGACAAAAAACAATAAATGCAGATTTAATGGGATTTGCAGAAATTCACGAGGGTTTAAGGAGGAGTAGGTAAAAGCTACTAGCCTATTGATGGGGTCCAAATAAAGGCAAGTTTAAATTGTCTGCATTTGAGAAAATGTTCAATGCATTGAATCAATTTTAATTTGTATATCCACTTGCTGGATGGAGACATAGATCATGGAATACAACAAATTTTTACACATGATTAAGCTACAGAAGCAAAACAGCAAAAAGTAACAGAAATAGTAAAGAAACTATAAATCTGCTTACATAGAAAGCAGTAACAGTTCCAGCAGAGTCACCCTCCACAAGCTTAATCTGAATGGTCACTTTCCCAAACATATATTTGCTCTTTGATGAAAATCCAGCGCCTGAAAATTGCGTGCCCACCCACAATTTCATTAGTCTTTCTTAGGATAATCACCTCATCAGGAAGAAAACAAGCTTAACATGTGATAATAATAGTAAACTCATAATGATAACAGAATGCAGAAAAAGAGAGATCCTAGAAAATACAACACAAACCCATTGGGGAAAAAATGAAAAAAGATTGAATCTTTGATCAGGAAAACGGATATGTACCGGAATAATTGTCAAGTTTGAGCTTAAGAAGCTCTCCTTCATAGAGAAAATGGTCCATGGCCCAGCTTGGCTGAAAGAGCTCATCAAACTTTTTTGAGCTAGCCAAACCCACCACTACAAGACCCACAAAGAAACCCAAGAAGACAGATACTGAAACAGCCATGGCAGAGTTTTGAGGGAGAGAGAAGAGAATACAGTGAAGCTTCCACTCTGAAATGCTCTGTGAGTGATAATACAAAGAACACTGGCCTTTTATAGCCAATTCTATTGGCTTCTCTCACAAGCACCCTCTTGCACTATCCCACTCCCCACGTCACCGATTGTGATGCCACGTGGGATTCAAATTCCAATAATTTGACAAAAAAACCAAACACGAAAATGAAACCAAGCACGAAAATGAAACAAAAATTAAACAAATGTAGCCGTTAGGTTACAATGCCCAATGAGCTGGCCAAAGCTGGGTACTGTATGAGTGGCACTCAGTACGACATGTCGATGCCGTCCGCTCCAAAAGAACGAGCACAGATCTAAGCTAATTAAAAATAGCCACGTGGCTAAAGACAGCTGGTTCACTCAGTCGTCCAGTTGTCACTGGCAGCATTGGTTAAAAAGGACTTTGAGAAATCTCCAATTCATCTTCTCGCGCGTGCAAGCAAACACCTCCTATTTTTTTTTTTTTTTTTCTTGATAAAATTTTCATGCAAATTTTTTCATAGGTTTTCCTTCAACTTTGTTAATACTACTGAAAAATATATACTTTTCATACACTAAAAAAAAAAAAGGAAAATGTTAGATATTTTTTTAGTGTTCTCTTGGTGTCTTCTCAATTGTGATGTAACTTTTAAAATTATCGTTAAATTTGAGATTATTATTATTAACTTTTAATCTATTGATAATTTTAAAAGTCATATTACAGCTAAGAGGACATAAAAAGAATACTAAAAGAACACCTAACATTTCTTAAAAAAACACATAAAAGGACATGAAAAAGAAATCTAACGATACTCTTAGAAAAAAATACATTCACTCCTGGTTCAAAGAAAAACCATAAGCCATTTCGGTTACTTTTTCTTCTTATTTTTCTGGATATATATATATATATATTTGAGATTGATCACTATTAAATTTTAATTTAATTATAATTTTAAAAATTACATTATTAAATATAAAAATGAGTCTCCAAGAGGTAATTCAATTGGCTGGGACCACGCTTTATGAAGCGAAAGTTACTAGTTCGAATCTCCCTCCCCCTCTTGTGCGGACATGTCAAAAAAAATAAATATAAAAATGAGAATACGTATGTCGTATGTATATCATTTCTCAAAATTTTTGTTTACTTATTAAAACAAAAAAATTAGAGTAATAATATTATTTACGCTTATTTAATACTAATTAACATTACGCGTTTTAAATAGTTTCTCGTATCAACTATTTAAAAAAAAAAAAATTACTTAAAATACATTATATCTATTATTTTAAAATAATTGTAAAAAAATAGCATTATTCAATATATTATTAAATCAATTAAGTACAAAACAGTAATAAAAACACAAAAATAATCTTTATTTTTATGTCATGTCAAGACATTATTATTTCAAACAAGAAAACGAGGGCCACTCAAAAAAACTCATTAATAAATTAGCCTTTTGGCGAGTAGTGGTGATTGGTGTGGGATCACCTTTATCTTCTTTGCCATTTGTTTTACTTTGGTGACCGCAGTGCCAGCTGGACTGTACAAGCCCACTATTCACTGCCGCTTAAAAGCAGGAAAAATATAATTGGAATAAAAACCCTTCGAATCATAAAGAAGAATTGCCATTTCTTTATTGATTGATTTTTGAATAGTGGGAAATGAGTGTTGTATATATATATATATATATATATATATGGAATTGAGTGGAAAGGGCTACTCATCATGTAGTTGATGGAGATGGTGAGAGAATAGGCAAATGGGGGGTCCAATATTTACTAGTGATAGATTTTGGAACCACTAAAGTTTTGCATGATTAATTTGCAAACATTATGTGAGATTGTCTTTATTAATTTATTTCTACTTGCCTCAACACTTGTCTTTATTCTTTTATTATATGTCACATGTCCAATATTTATTACTTTTTTAATTCAAATCATGGCCTTTTGGTTATTGGTTCATGCTTTAAGCATATGCTTTTTAAAAGGATTATATTAATTATATATTAACTAATATGAGTTATTTCGGCTTTTCACTGGATGCTTCTAATTAGCACATTGAACGAATTATAATATTGAAGGTAATTATTAGCTACAATAAGAAATGTGTGTTTTAGATAGCTAATAACATATACAAGAAAATGTTAGGTGTTCTCCTGGTATTCTCTCAACTGTGATGTGACTTTTAAAATTACCGTTCAATTTGAGATTATCATTATTGAATTTTAATCAATTGATAATTTTAAAAGCCACATCATAATTGAGAGAATACCAGGAGAACACCTAGCATTTTCCAAATATATATTACTGTTGAAGATGCTCTAAGAAGTGAAAAATATTAGGGTGATTGTTAGTGTTAATGGTTTTTATGGGTTTTTTTTATCTTTTTATTTTTTTGAAAAAAAAAATTGATGTAACATAAAATTAAAAAAAATAATTGGAGTATTTTGACTTCTGGGTTGTTTGATATATATATATATATTGAAAAGAGAAGATATTTTTGAGTTAATAATAAGATTCTAGAAACTTATACGTATCAAAACTATTTAAAATTACTGATATTTTTACTCACTTTAGGGGTACAAATCTAAAACAGTGCATGCTTGTTTCTTTTTTGTTTTGGGGTGAAGGATGGGATGCTTTGAAGTTCTCTAAACTTGGGTTGGTATAATTGAAACAAGTTAGGTTCAATCAAATCTTTTACTGTTTAGGGTAAAATAAAGTTCTTGGTAAAAATAAATTTACCTCATGATATAAGATATTTATGATTACATACTCTTTTACTAAGGGGAAAAAAACAAGTAATGGGACCACGTTTGGGGGTCCCTACCCTACTCCCGTTATTCGATTTCAGAATTTTGCAACCTTAATGTGAGTTTTTTCTTTTAAAAAAAAAAAAAAAAATTGTAGAAAATACCATTCTTGGAGAGTGAGGTTGAAAAATTTTTTTTTGGAAACTCTAGATATATTCGAAGAGCAACCCTAGGCCCCTTTCAGTGCGATTCAAAAGGGATGTCCTTCCTCCCTATTTTTCTATGTTTTTGTTTACACTCCAGCCGTAGCGCCCAACCTCCTCCTCCACCTCGTCGTTTATTTTTCTCCCGATCTTTTGGCTTTGTCGCTTTCTGCAAAGATTCTTAGATCGGTTTTTTTCGAAGTAGATCTACATTTTCGTCGCTGGTCCAAGTCCTATACATGTCATTACACATTCTTTTTCGGTGCCAACGAGTCTTGTAGACAACAGATGTTTTAAATTCTTATTAGATTAAAATGAATTGATTGTTTCCTTAAAAAAAAAAAAAAAAAAAAGTTATTGGCTGTAAAGTTGAAAGGATGTTTCAGAGCTCCAGACTGTAAATTACACAATTCATCAGCTTGCCACCACTTTTTAATGAAGTGTTTGAGGTTTTTTTTTTTTTTTTTTTTTTTTTTCATTACACAATTGTAAATTTTATACATTAATGGTGAATATATACATTTTTTATACAGTGTCACTTGCATCAACAATTGTTTTTTTTTTTTTTTTTTATATATATATATATATATTTTAAATTTTGGTTTAAAAAATTGTAATGTGAAAATTAGTTTTGCACTTTTAAGAGTGTTTTGTATTTAAATTATTTACTAATAATTCTTAAAAAATAAACATAAATAAGAGTTTTAACAACAAAGATAACATAAGTTTCTTTCTAATTAAATTAGAGAAATTTATTCCAATTCGCTATGTTTTTTTAACATAATAGTAGTATATAAATTTTGAATAAAGTCCACTTAACTCTCTCAAATTATCACTCCAATGACAATTTATTCCCTAAACTATCAATTGCGATAATTTACTTCCCAAAATACCAAAACAATGACAATGTATCTCAAATTTTAACAAAATTATGAAATTACCCTTACTAAAATAAAAATAAAAATACTAAAAATTAATTTTTTTAAAAAAAAATTAAAAGGTATTTTTGTTTTATTAAAAATTTTATAGGGATAATTTCATTATTTTGCTAGCATTGAGAGATACATTGTTATTATTTTAATAATTTATGAGGTAAATTGTCATAATTGATAATTTTAGGATAAATTATTATTGAATGGCTATTCGAGGGATTAAAGAGATTTTATACTTAAATTTCTAGTGAAATTATATATTTTGCTGAAAAGACTGTAAAAAGCTGCAATTACCGTAAAAAAAAAAAAAAAAAAGCTGCAATTACCGTAAAAAGTCACGTACATCTGGGAAATCATCTGGGTCATTGTACTATGTTACAAAAGTTTATGACGGACGAATGAAATAGGGCCACGTGGAGGAAGATATTTTTTTGTATCAGTCTAGTACAGTGGACCGTTGAGATATGTATAAATTTATTATGTATTAAGCAGAGGCACAGGTGGAATAGTAGAAAGATTTTTTAGCGCATTGAAGGAAGACATTATTATTGCACAAACTGGCGAAATGTGGTTGCGATTGAGATGGGGTCAATAATGTAATTGCATTGATGATTTCTTGCGGAGAAGGGTTTGGGTGCGTGTGATTCGAGGTGAAATCATTACGGTGATGCATCACACACCATCCACATTTTAGGACTACCTACTGCGCCAGGTGATCCTATTCCCTATATAGCCTCTATGGCTCTACACTTTAAATGGCTATAGGGATAATTTGGGTAACATGTACAAATTGGCAACTCCTGCATAACCACTTTTTCAAAGTAATTATATTTTGTAATATATATTTTCAAAAGAAGATATGAGAAGGATATTCGATCAAAAGATTTATATTTAATTAATATTTTTAGAAAAATATTAGGTATTTTTTTAGTATTTTCTTGACATTATCTCAACTGTAATGTAACTTTTAAAATTATCATTAAATTTGAGAATATCATTATTGACTTTTAATTTATTGATAATTTTAAAAGTTACATCATAGTTGGGAGGACACTAGGAGAATACTAAAACAACGCCTAGCATTTCTCATACTTTTAACACTTTCCCTTTACATGTAGGCTTAAACTTGTTTTTAATAGGTGAGGTTCAATACGTAAAATATTAAAATGACAAAATTTCCTTAAACATACTCAAATAAGTGACAAGTGTCATATTTCACATGTTTTCTTTAATATTTTAACCGTCATTTATTGTCATTCCACTAACCTAGGAACCCACACATTAATTTTTTAGAAATAAAAAAAAATGTTAAATAACACTGTTATAGTAGGTTGAAAGAAATTTCTTCCAAACCAATTTGAAAGAAATTTGTGTCCATATAAATGATAGGGATCCAGATCCCCTGATCCCCTGGAATTCCTTGAGGAATTATAGTTTCTGAAATTTCAGATCTAGGCCATCCATTTTCATCAAAGAGTCATTATCTTGCCACATGTCCCACTACTAATAAAATAATAATAAATTTTTAATGATATTAATAATCATCATTATTTTATAAGTAGTGGGACACGTGGCAAAATAATGGATCTTAGATAAAAATGGATGGCTTGGATCTGAAATTTCAAAAACTAGAATTCCCTTAAAAATTTTTGGGGATCCAAATCCAAATGACGGAGTCAAAATTCGAAATTATAACTTTTAGTTTTGATACCAAAGAAGAGAAAAATTTAATCAATACTTTAATTATTTCCTTCCAAATTTATATTGAATTAGTCAAAATAACATTTAGCTAGCCGAGCGACGGCGTGTTGGCGTGAATATTCTAAACCTAAACCAAATAGTCTCACTCTTGTCTCTGATGTGGGGGGCATTTCCAACTCCTCATTTCCTTCCAAATTTGTCAAAATAATCATTAGGGTGTGAATACTGTAAACCAAATAGATAATCTCTTGTCTCTAGTGAGATGCTTGATGATGGTGAAAGAGATCTGCCTTCTGTAATTTTTGTTGCCGTCTGTCAAGTTGGCAAGTTGAGCTTGGGGAAGCTTCTTCTTTCCAGCAGTCACGCAATTTCAATTCTTCGACAAAAACTTTCTTTAGTTACTAAATTAGCTAAGAGTATGATAGGACGATGGATCTGCATTAGTAATTTAATTTATATACTGATAAAAAAAAGTTAATTATATAAATTATTTAATGAGCAAATTACAAATTCTACACACGCTACTACACTCCTTCTACACACGCTCCTTCACTCGTTAATGTGATAATGAAAATTATTATTAGATTTTAGATAAATTATTATTAAATTTTAGATTCAATGATAATTTTCATAATGTTACATTATGGGTGCGCTACATGAGAGTTTTGTACTATTTTTCTTTGATTAAATTGTTGGGAAAAGCAATCATTATACCTCACCTACTTTGGAGATATTTTCAAAAAGAGTTACCTAAATAAAATTATGAAATGTTCATTCTCCTATTTGGGCATAATAGAATTTATACAGAAACTTACTTAAAATATAAAATGGTCCTATTGAGGAAAGAGATAGCATGAGTGCAATTATATGGCATCACTAATGAACCACAATATACACAGCATCTTTGAGAAAAATGTATGGCATTGAATGTTGTAGAAAGTGATGCTGAAGGAACCAGCCTAATTGAGCTATCAGCCTATCTACCCCCATATGTAGTGCCAACTGGCAGGGATCCACCCACCTCTCTAGCTCCTCCCTTTGATGGGCAGTGTGTTGTATTTCTTTTTGGTTCATAAAGTAGAAGGAATTTACCCAAAAAAAAAAAAAAAAAAAAAAACATGAGTCATGGGTTGTTTTTCTAAATTATAGTTGTCCTTTTGACAACATCTACCTTGGATTGAATTACATTTAAGTTAGAGATATTTAACTTCAATATTAAAATCATCATTTATTTTAAAAAGTTTTAAGTCTTTTATAATATATGAGATCAAACAAGATTTGGGCATGTTTAGGATTGGGTTAGAGAACTTAAAATGTTTTTTTACTACTTAAAATGGCGTGCTAAACAAAAGTTGACATGTTTTGTAAAAAAAATTATTATTTTTTTGACTTTTTTACTCTAATAACCCAAACGTATTTTTGACAAAAATTTAAAAATGAAATTTTTGCCAAAAAAATATTTTTTGACTTAAAAACTCTATTTTTTAAACACAATCTCAAACATGATTGAGGAAGAGTTGGTATTGGTCAGGGCCTTCTCCGATTTATTTATTATAGTATGTAAATAACTAAATTCATATATTAGAGCCAAAAGAATTAAAATGGACATTTACCTAGAAAAAAGACTAAGCCGCTCAACCTATTATAACAAAAATTAATTTATATCCAAACCTTAAACAACCAAAATCGATTATGAGCAACAATCTAAATATACCATTAAAAAAATTAGGCATAGACAGTAGTCTCCGTAAGTACCGTAAAAGAGTTTTTAAGGTAGCAATGACAACGTTAAAAACGAGAAACATATTGATTATTTAATGTTATACATGGAAATAGAAATTTCTATAAAATTTAGTACAAATTTAATCTTAGATGATTTTCAAAATTTAAAAAATCATTGAGTTTCATTTTGATAGCTAGGCCTTTGAGTTTAAAAATTAAAATATACTATTTTGTTTCTTTGCCATTGTTTTTTTTTTTTTTCCACTTAAATATATATTAATTTTATTTTTTTATATATAAATTTAAAATTTTAATATTTTTCTCATTTGGTCTTGGTCCCTATCTCAATAGTAGCGTACGATTTAGGGACTCAGAAGAATTGCAGAGGCCAATAGGCATAGGGCAGGTAGACTGTAGAGTGCACGCATGTTGACGCCAACATGTCTTCTCGATCTTCACGCCTTTACTTCTTTCTCTCTCTCTCTCACTCTCAAAGTCTGTGACCTTTTCGGGATTGCCGATCTAAAAGATTAACCTATTCACCGAGTTGACTCAGCAATTATTTCTACTAATTTCATTTGAGATCCGGAGGTTGAGTGTGAGCGTGAGTGTGACTCTATTTATATAATTTTATATTAATGTTCCGATATATTTGACCTTGGCTTGCATTATTTAGAGTTTATAACTTTAAATTCATTTAAAAACTCAACCCTCACTAAATATAAAATTAGTAAATTAAAGTCAATATGTTTGACTCATTTAATTAAAAAGAAATCATATTTAGGCTCCGTTTGGGAAAGGCTTTTGGGGTTTTACTTTTAGTAGTATGAAATTGTAGTAAAAATTGATTGATGTAAAAAAAAGTGAGAATGTTTTATATGAGAAAGTGAAAAATTTTGTTTTATATTGATCTTATTTATTTATTTGAATATAAAAATAAAAAGTAAGAACGTTGAGAAAATGAAAAAAGTAAGAAATAGTATCATGCCTTTGTAGCCTTTGCCAAACAAAGCCTTAGTATTTTTTTTTTTTTTGTCATTCATCTCATATTTTTCTTCACATATGAAGATTTTATATCTTACAAATTCAATGATAAATTTTCAAAAGATAAGAAAAGAGAAGGATGAGAAAATAGTGAACTTGAACTCGATAAGCGAACACAAATTAATCACTTAACCATACTATCTTCTAATCAGGTACATCCACTTTACTGCTAATGTTCATGGGTAGTGATGTTCGGACAGCACAATCGTATGGCGGGACAACGGGTTCATAAACCCTAGGAGAGTCCGAACAGGGCAAATAGACTATCCATACACAGCACCGCCTTAAAACTTCCGATAAAGTCTCTGTCCGAGACTTTAGAATTATGTTTTTTTTTTTAGAGCCAAATACTAGATAAAACATAAAGAGAATAATAAGGTTTTCTATAGAAGTTTTAGAAGTTTAACAGTTTAATCAGCGCTCTTGCTTTGTAATCTTCCTACGAAGTTCTCCAAATAGTTTAATCTGTTCCAAATGCATGCGGCGGTGCGAAAATTGGCAGACTAACTAAAGCACGTGAAATGTGTTTGAAACAATGGGGGCAAATGGATCGAGGTGACGGCTACTTTGAGGAAAAACTAAAAGAGTAAAAAAATAAATAAATAAAAAGGCAAAACAAGAAGAGCCACTCTGTCTCTGTGAGTTTCCCACACGTGATTCTTGTATTTTGGTAGAAGTTTGATGCCAAAATCTGCAATCACGAGGTCTCCTTGACCTTCATGCAGACAAAACTGTCTATCTTCCTATCTTTCTTGTGTCTGCAAATGGCAACAAAGCCCTGAGAAGCAATTAAGGAGGCTTTGGAACTAGTCCTCGCCATTTTCTGTGGCTT
>NC_081545.1:6720425-6722348 GCF_901000735.1 Corylus avellana | reverse complement strand
AAATGAGGGTAGAATTGTAAATGGAAGGTAGAATAATATTTGGTTTTTTTTTCCTATAAATAGAGCTCTTCCTGTTCACAAATTTCATCACTCTTCTCCATTCTCTTCCACATATTCTTCCTTCCTCCGTTTTCTACTTGGTCTTTCTTCTTTCTGAAAGTGTTTACACAAAACAAAGAGAGAAAGGGCGAGACAAAGCGTTGCAAGAAAGAAAGAACACGAGAGAGAACGAACTTGAGAAATTTGTTTCAAAAGATATACTAGTGGTGTTAGTTAAATTGGAGCAACTAGACCCTTCAGACCACTTTTTAGCTTTAGTCTAGAAGTAAGTAAATTCACTATCCCTTATAAAATTTCTTCATGTCATGCTATTTATACATTCTTGTATCAAACTGTAAATAATTATTTTATTTACCTGTCATGGGAATATGTTGCATTCACGAAAGATTTCTAAAAAAATTATTTAGAAAGCTTCTATTTTTTTAAACGCTTTCTAAGTACAACAAGTTTATATTTGGAAAAGTTTCCATTTTTTAGAAAAGAAAGTTGAGAAATGATGATAATTATAAGAAAGAAAAATGATGATAAACCCTTATACATGTTGCCCTAAGATGCATCAAAAGAAGTACAAGAAATGAGTTAAATGTTTATGAAATGAGGGCATATGTATGGAGGAGAGTATTTTTGGCCCCAAGATAAGTAAAGATGAGAGGAGTTCGGTACCGATACTCGGATGGAGGCGAAACCACTGAAGGAGGCTATGCAAGAAGGTGGTATTCCATCAACATGATCGTTGAGTGCACCAAGAAAGAGTTAATTGATGGTCGGGCATGGCTGAGGCCACAGTTCAGTGCCATGGTCACAAGGACCCGCAACCCTCGTACACAAGGGTAACAGTGGACATGAGCCATAATATGAGAAAATGATAATATAATTTCAACGATGATATATTATGATGATTTATAATGATGCACTATGATGATGATTTATAAAGATGATTTATGACGATAATTTATTACTAGATGTAATAGTATGTATATGTTACGGGAGATGCAACCGTACATATATGTATTATTATGGCTGTATATATATTTATTTGTGAAAATGATTTTTTTTAAAAAAAATTGAGAACAAGGAGTAAAACTATTTATGGTTGTGGATTTTACTTGCTGGGCCTCTTTGGACTCATTCAGTTTTATTTCTTGTTTTCAGGTACAAAGGACGCTGGAATAGGAGGCCAGAATGGGGGCAGGAATAATTATTAACTTTCGAAGTCTTCTCATATCAGTTATTGTAATAATATGATATTCTGTAACTAAAGTTTAATGTTTCCTAATTTCGCTTGTAATAAAATCTCTTGAAAAATGTTTTATACATTGATCGTATATTTTAAAATCAAGTACTCTGATAGACTTTATAGATTTTTGCAAAAAAAAAAAACTTTTGTTGTAAAAGAAGAAAAGTGGCAAACTCAGCCTTAATAGGCTGGGGATGTTACAAACTGTTTGGCGGACGAGGGTCGGATGAGAAGACCATATGAGATAGTGCGCTTCAAATAACAAAGAATCCGCTTGATGGCTGTCCAGTGAACGTTTCTAGGCGCATGAGAAAATTGAGGTACCTTATTTACAGCAAAAGCTATGTCTGGTCGTGTGATGAATAAGTATTCCATCATTGGGGGTGAAATGGGCTTCGAAAATTGCATATTAGTTCATTGGAGAATGTCGGCTATATGCCTTTTTGTTGGGACAAATGTATTCCAGCTGTTGTATGATGCACTTGCACACTCAAAAATAAAGTTTTGAAGCCAAGATCTTTGATAGGAAATTCAAGCTTGAGAGACTGAATGAGATTATACACAACAGATACATAAGAAGCTATTAAAATAATATCATCCACCTATACTAAAGCAAACATACGAAT